>NW_025290457.1:0-1068 GCF_018294505.1 Triticum aestivum | reverse complement strand
TTTTATGCCTTTGGAACTTTGAGAAGTTCAAACTTGCTTGGTTTGGTTTTAAGTCTGCTTTGGTCCCCTAACTGTTATGTTCCATTCTTTGTTCTTGGGCTCAAATGTTGTGTTAGTGTCCAAAGAAATTTGTGAACTAGTTGTGCACTCGTCTAATATTTTTTGTTTTCCTTGCAGCCACATCACTTGCAGGTATGGAGTTTGATGGTGGCAAAGCTATGTATGCCACCAGTTTGTCAAAGATGAGATGCTGTAGCGGCATGAAGTTTGATAAGTTGCTCAGGTTGATGATCCATTGAGAATGTTGATGACACCCAGAATTGGTAAGGAAATCTACCTGCGGGAGCCGAGCGTTGGAAGCACTAGACAAAATTCCTTATCTTACATGTCTGTCTTAGTAAGACTTGAGAAGCATTCTTTTCCCCTGCGTCGCTATGTGATTCTGTAATAAATAACTATACTTGAAAATTTCTTGTTTCGATCAGTCTTGTGCGGAATATATAGCTTTTTTTACTGTAGCAGACTATCTGTGCATTGGTCTAATATTTTTTGTTTTCCTTGCAGCTGCAGCACTTGCGAGTGTGGAATTTGATGGTGAGAAAGTTATGTTTGTCAGAGATGAGATGTTGTAGCGACAGGGAGTTTGTGAAGTTGCTCCGGTCGATGATCTTGTTGATGACCCCCAAAACTGGCAAGGAAATCTACCCTCAGGAGCCGATGGTTTGAAGCACTAGACAACATTTCCCAAATTGCAATGTGATGAGTCATTGTTTCTTGTCAGACTGGCAGGCTTCGTAGTTTGTTTGGATAGATATGGACTCCTTGCCACCGCACCAAAGAGTTCTTCGTTGGCTGCGGTTCCAATGTCAAAGGTTCTTGCTGCTGAATTCTAATTTTTGGTGACCAGGTTCTTACGACCAGATCCTTGGGTCACCTGGCCTCCTGGTGAAGATCTTCGTGTGGGTCCTCGAGATGCCGATGGTGGGCTGGGTCTTGCTTTACATCCTAAAGAAGGATGATCTTCTCTTCCTCTCAAACTGCATTCATATGCCTGACAATTTTAATTCT
>NW_025290456.1:0-1068 GCF_018294505.1 Triticum aestivum | reverse complement strand
GCCGCCGAGCTCTTCTCCCCCAGCCCTCCCTCTCCCGAGCGCCACCTCTCCACATGTGTTGCCACCCAGTCTTCACCGGCGCCGCGCTTCGTCAAGCCAAAGACGGAGCCGGGGCTCGCGCCGGTGAAGACGGAGCACGGCGAGGTCGAGCTCGACGACGACGCGGCCCTTGAATGGGCACGCCAGGACTCCATCAAGATGGCGACGGAGCGCCAGCGCGCCGCCCTACGGCGCTTCGAGCAGCGCCGCCGAGGCCGCGACGAAGGAGGACTCGTCATCATCGACGACAGCGACGACGACGACGACGCGCCGCCGCCACCACCAGCCGGGGAGGGGTCCAGCAGGGGCGCCCGAGTCAAGGAGGAGAAGGCCAGCGATGGCGGCGACGACGGCGTCTTCTCGGCCTTCAGCAAGTTTTTTTATTAGTTTTTATATGTAATGGCGACTACTCGACTTAAATCCGCGAATATAAGCCCAAGTTTGCCGAAATTTGACGTGTTTTAGCCGAACTTTGCGTAAATTTGCTACACAATTTTTTCCCGCGTCTGGGGCCGGCGGCTGTGGGCCAACTCGCCCCAGGCCTATTTTTTCGCCGGGTCACCCCCAGGCGGCGATTTTAGGCACCCCTAGGGGCCAACGGCTGGAGATGCTCTTAGTGCCGGCCAGGAGGAGATAGGTCGCGGTGTACTCCGAGCCGTGGACGCGCGCCGGCTTCCACACCGGCAGCTGTACATACGCTCCGCTGTACGGCCCGTTGGCAGCAATCGCTACAGCGAACTATGTACACACCCACATCAAAATCAAGGTGAGACCAACGACTTGCAAGCAGCATGCTAATATGAAACAGTGAGAGTATACAAACGGACAAAATAAGTATACTGAGGAGAAAGACCTCGTATCTGGGGCCGGCCGCATTGGCAGCGCCACTCCAAGTGCTAATATTAGCTGCACGTAGCGGCGATGGGAAAAGACTTCCTGTGAGGTAATTAACGGAGGGGTTCGTCCTTAGGATGGGGATGCTCCCTATGGGGCATTGCCTTGTGCCTTCGTGCCATTCCTGCTCCACCG
>NW_025290455.1:0-1068 GCF_018294505.1 Triticum aestivum | reverse complement strand
GGTGTGCGCCCGTTCGGGCTGGGCGCCAGCGCCCGCACGCCCGCGCGCCCGTTATGCCCCCTGGGTCACTGACCGGGTGGCCCCACGGCCCAAAACGTTTTATTTAAAAAAAGGAATTAGGAATTAAAAAAATATATATATATAAATAATAAAAATAATTAAATAAATAATAATAATTAAATTAATTAATTGATTAAGGAATTAATTAAGTTAATTAATCATAATTAGATTAACCTAATTAACTAATTAGTTTAATTAAACAGTAGTTAGATTAGTTAAACAGTGATTAGCCTAAACAGTCTATGACCAGTGGGTCCCACACGTCAGATTGACCAGTCAACACCCCTGTTGACTGCTGACGCCATGCTGACGTCATGCTGACGTCAGCAAACACTATTCTGGATAATGTTAATTTAAATAATTAATTAAAATCAAAAAATGATTTAAATCTTTAGAAAATCATATCTTTTAATCCGTAACTCGGATGAAAATACTTTCTACATGAAAGTTGCTCAGAACGACACGACGCATCCGGATACGCAGTCCGTTCGTCCGCCACACACTCCTAGCATAGCGAACATGGAACTTTTCCCCTCCGATTCGTCTGTCCGAAAATGCTAAACCTGGGGAAACATTCTCGGATGTTATCCCCCTTTGCCGGTAACGTGTAGCACCGCGTTAGAACACGTCTAGCTCTGTTTGTTGTCCTGTTATGCTCTTGCTTGCTATGTATTTACTGTTTCTTCCCCCTTATTCTCTCCGGTAGACTCCGAGACTGCCGCTGATGCCGCTGTGATCAACTACGTCACCGACGACCCTCCTTCTTGTCTAAGCAACCAGGCAAGCCCCCCTTTTGATCACCAGATATCGCCTACTCTTCTCTATACTGCTTGCATTAGAGTAGTGTAGCATGTTACTGCTTTCCGTTAATCCTATTCTGATGCATAGCCTGTCATTGCTGCTACAGTCATTGATACCTTACCCGCAATCCTAAATGCTTAGTATAGGATGCTAGTGTTCCATCAGTGGCCCTACACTCTTGTCCGTCTGCCATGCTATACTACTGGG
>NW_025290454.1:0-1068 GCF_018294505.1 Triticum aestivum | reverse complement strand
GCACCACCCAGCCTCTCTGCATCGCCCTGGTCGCCGTTGCGCCGCGTGGATCGTCTTCTGGTCGTCGCCCCGACCTCGCCGACACCCCATTCACTCTCCCCCGGCTCTCCCTCGCTCTCTCCCCCGCCCGACCGAACACCACCGTCGCCGCCGTTCGCCATAGCCACCGCCTCCGACCACCCCTCGCTTCCCCGACTAGCTCAGGAGCTCCGCCTCGACTCCCTCTTCCTCCCCACCGCTCCACAGCTCCCCGGAAGCCCTGCATCGCCGCCACGTCGCCGTTCCCCTCTTCGGGCTCCGACCACCATCGCCGTCGAATTCGCCGTCTCCAGCGCGTCCCCGAGCCCGCTTCGACGCCCACTGCAACCGCGGTGAGCTACGCCACCGTTTCCCCCTCTCCCTCCCCTCGTTCCCTCACCGTAGCTTCCTCCCCACCACGGCCGAACCTCCGCCGTCGCCGAGCTCGCCGTCGACGCAGCTCCGGTGACCATTTGGTCACCCCGGCGAGTCCAACAAGTTCACAGAACCCCGTAGAGCATCCCTAGCGCCTCGCCTTGCTCGACTTCGAGCTCCAGCACCGTTCCCGTGCACGACCGAACCCCGGCGGCCGCAGCCGAGGTCACCGCCGTCGACTCCGGCCACCCCGACCCCAACGGGCTCCGCCAAGAGATGCGGGTTGTCCTCAGCTCCACTCCGGTGGCCTCCGCGGTCCATTTGGTGGCCGAAACGACCAAAACCACTCTCGCCGCCGCGCTAATGGTCGCCGCCGGCCAGAACTCCGGCGGGCTGACGTGGCTTAGTTAATTAGTCACTAACCCCCCCACCTACTGACGCTGACAAGTGGGCCCAGGGCCTAGTCAAAGCTAACCAGCCCGGGTCAACGCGGGATTAGCCCCTGTGTCACTGACGTGTGGACCCCACACGTCAGGTTTGACCCGAGCCAGCCCTGTTGACCTGCTGATGCCACTGTGACGTCAGGCTGACGCAGTAATTGAATTTCTGGATTTAAATTAAATCAGGAAATTCCAGAATATTATTTAAACTTCAAAAATTCATAACTTTTATTCT
>NW_025290453.1:0-1068 GCF_018294505.1 Triticum aestivum | reverse complement strand
GCCCCGTTGACTGGGTCAACCCAGTCAACGTGCTGACTGGGCAGGCCCAGCCACTGACATGCGGGCCCCGCCGCAAAATTAAAAAAAAAAGAGAAAAGAAAAATGTTTTTATAATTAAAACTAATTAATTAATCTAATCACTCACTGACAGGTGGGCCCAGTAGTTAATTAACTAAAAATTAATTAGTTTAATCTTCTGATTAGCCCACTGTCTATGACAGATGGGGCCCACTGGTCAGTTTGACCTGGTCAGCCGCTCTGTTGACCTGCTGACGTCAGCATTGCCTCATGCTAACGTCATAATTCATTTTTGCTTAATTCAAATAATTCCAGAAATTCAAATAAACTTTGAAAATTCATATCTTTTAAACCGTAACTCGGATGAAAATGTTTTCTATATGAAAGTTGCTCAGAACGACGAGACGAATCCGAATACGCAGTCCGTTCGTCCACCACAACCCCCTAACCTATCAAACTAGCAACTTTCCCCCTCCGGTCCGTCTGTCCAAAAACGCGAAACATCGGGAATACTTCCCGGATGTTCCCCCCCTTCGCCGGTACCACCTACTGTCGCGTTAGGGCACACCTAGCACCGCTCATTTTCATGTCACGCATCGTCATGCTTATGTTTGCATTGTATTTACTGTTTCTTCCCCCCTCTTCTCTCCGGTAGACTACGAGACCGACACTGCTGCTGCCCAGTTCGACTACGGAGTCGACGACCCCTCCTACTTGCCAGAGCAACCAGGCAAGCCCCCCCCTTGATCACCAGATATCGCCTACTCTTCTCTATTCTGCTTGCATTAGAGTAGTGTAGCATGTTACTGCTTTCGATATCCTATCCTGATGCATAGCCTATCCTTGCTACTACTGTTGTTACCTTTACCTGCAATCCTACATGCTTAGTATAGGATGCTAGATTTCCATCAGTGGCCCTACATTCTTGTCCGTCTGCTGTGCTATACTATCGGGCCGTGATCACCTGGGCGTGATCACGGGTATATACTTATATACTATATACATGACACATGAGATGACTAAAGTCGGGTCGGCTCGTAGGAGTACCCG
>NW_025290452.1:0-1068 GCF_018294505.1 Triticum aestivum | reverse complement strand
CATAGAAAACAAATGGATCTTTAAGAAGAAGACGGACGCAGATGGTAATGTGACCATCTACAAAGCTCGACTTGTCGCTAAGGGTTATCGACAAGTTCAAGGGGTTGACTACGATGAGACTTTCTCACCCGTAGCGAAGCTGAAGTCCGTCCGAATCATGTTAGCAATTGCCGCATACTATGATTATGAGATATGGCAGATGGACGTCAAAACGGCATTCCTTAACGGCTTCCTTAAGGAAGAGTTGTATATGATGCAGCCGGAAGGTTTTGTCGATCCTAAGAATGCTAACAAAGTATGCAAGCTCCAACGCTCAATCTATGGGCTGGTGCAAGCATCTCGGAGTTGGAACATTCGCTTTGATGAGATGATCAAAGCGTTTGGGTTTACACAGACTTATGGAGAAGCCTGTGTTTACAAGAAAGTGAGTGGGAGCTCTGTAGCATTTCTCATATTATATGTGGATGACATATTATTGATGGGAAATGATATAGAATTCTCGGAGAGTATAAAGGCCTATTTGAATAAGTGTTTTTCAATGAAGGACCTTGGAGAAGCTGCTTATATATTAGGCATCAAGATCTATAGAGATAGATCAAGATGCCTCATTGGTCTTTCACAGAGTACATACCTTGACAAGATATTGAAGAAGTTCAATATGGATCAGTCCAAGAAGGGGTTCTTGCCTGTATTGCAAGGTGTGCAATTGAGCACGGCTCAATGTCCGACCACGGCAGAAGATATAGAAGAGATGAGTGTCATCCCCTATGCCTCGGCCATAGGGTCTATTATGTATGCCATGCTGTGTACCAGACCTGATGTAAACCTTGCCGTAAGTTTGGTAGGAAGGTACCAAAGTAATCCCGGCAAGGAACACTGGACAGCGGTCAAGAATATCCTGAAGTACCTGAAGAGGACTAAGGATATGTTTCTCGTTTATGGAGGTGACGAAGAGCTCGTCGTAAAGGGTTACGTCGACGCTAGCTTCGACACAGATCTGGATGACTCGAAGTCACAGACCGGATACGTGTATATTTTGAATGGAGGAGCAGTAAGCTGGTGCAGTTG
>NW_025290451.1:0-1068 GCF_018294505.1 Triticum aestivum | reverse complement strand
GTATAAAGGCCTATTTGAATAAGTGTTTTTCAATGAAGGACCTTGGAGAAGCTGCTTATATATTAGGCATCAAGATCTATAGAGATAGATCAAGACGCCTCATTGGTCTTTCACAGAGTACATACCTTGACAAGATATTGAAGAAGTTCAATATGGATCAGTCCAAGAAGGGGTTCTTGCCTGTATTGCAAGGTGTGCAATTGAGCACGGCTCAATGCCCGACCACGGCAGAAGATAGAGAAAAGATGAGTGTCATCCCCTATGCCTCGGCCATAGGGTCTATTATGTATGCCATGCTGTGTACCAGACCTGATGTAAACCTTGCCGTGAGTTTGGTAGGAAGGTACCAAAGTAATCCCGGCATGGAACACTGGACAGCGGTCAAGAATATCCTGAAGTACCTGAAGAGGACTAAGGATATGTTTCTCGTTTATGGAGGTGACGAAGAGCTCGTCGTAAAGGGTTACGTCAACGCTAGCTTCGACACAGATCTGGATGACTCGAAGTCACAAACCGGATACGTGTATATTTTTAATGGAGGAGCAGTAAGCTGGTGCAGTTGCAAGCAAAGCGTCGTGGTGGGATCTACATGTGAAGCGGAGTACATGGCAGCCTCGGAGGCAGCACAGGAAGCAGTCTGGATGAAGGAGTTCATTACCGACCTAGGGGTGATTCCCAATGCGTCGGGCCCGATGACTCTCTTCTGTGACAACACTGGAGCTATTGCACTTGCGAAGGAGCCCAGGTTTCACAGGAAGACCAGGCATATCAAGCGTCGCTTCAACTCCATTCGTGAAAGTGTTCAAAATGGAGACATAGATATTTGTAAAGTACATACGGACCTGAATGTAGCAGATCCGTTGACTAAACCTCTCCCTAGGGCAAAACATGATCAACACCAGGACGCAATGGGTGTTCGATTCATCACAATGTAACTAGATTATTGACTCTAGTGCAAGTGGGAGACTGTTGGAAATATGCCCTAGAGGCAATAATAAATGGTTATTATTATATTTCTTTGTTCATGGTAATTGTCTATTGTTCATGCTATAATTGTATTGTCCGGAA
>NW_025290450.1:0-1068 GCF_018294505.1 Triticum aestivum | reverse complement strand
AAGAGAGAAACACTCACCCAAAATGGTAAGGAAATAGAATATGACTTTTGAGTTGATGCTTTCTAAGAAACTTGTACAAGTCTTTCTCCACGTCTTCGGGGTGATTTTGTAACACATGTCCATTAACGATATGTGGGTCAATGAACCCAACATCATGGATGTTTCTTATTTTGCATTCCCAAATCTTCAATCTGCATAATAGCGTACGCAACAATATAGTTAGGACAATATATATATATATATATATATATATATATATATATATATATATATATATATATAGTGCAGGCAATGAAGAACGAGATGAGGTAGAAATAGATCACTTACAGAACGTAGCAACTCAGCATAGATTTGTCAAGCTCGCGCAGATTGAACAGCTGGAACAATTCACTCATATGAACTTGTACAGAGTACCGTTTGGTGTGATGCTCCTCTGTAACATCCGCATAAACATATTCTTTGTCGGCCCATGTTATGAATTGCTTGTACCAATGTAGCAGATTTCGCATTTGTGGTGGTAGACTCTTTTCCCGCGCAGGCTCGACGAGAGGCCCATTCCGCACATATTGTAATGCTATCTCACATATTGGCGCATCCTCAAGGCCTAAGAAGGCACGAAGAGTCAAACCCATCTCGGACGCTTGTTTCATGGCACTCGCTACAGTCAATCCAAGTGCTGCCGCAGCTGCTATGATCTCGGGGTCCTCTTCCGGACCGGCTTTCACTATGAGTGGGGGGATCGATTGTTTATTCTGCATCCCGAGCTGGTCAACTTGTTTCCCGCTTTTTTTACTTTCTTCTTTCTCCTCCTTCAATATTTTTGCTTGCCTACGAAGTTCATGTCCATAGTCGTCAGGCATATTCAGCTCGGCTTGGGACGGTGTCGTCAAAAAATCCTTAGCCCACTTCTTTTGCTTCTCAGTGAATACTTGCTTGGGCTCAGGCTCTTTTATCGCCTTCGTATCCGCCTTCCATTTCTCATAATGAGCAGACGCGGCCAATTTGGTTTCAGCTTCACTAAGTTCCCAAGGCCTTGGGAGGAGAGGCTTCAGTGATGGCTCCGGTACC
>NW_025290449.1:0-1068 GCF_018294505.1 Triticum aestivum | reverse complement strand
ACGATCGAATCTCGGGCAAGTAACATACCGATTGACAAAGGGAATTGCATACGGATTGATTGAATCCTCGACACCGTGGTTCATCCGATGATATCATCGTGGAACATGTGGGAGCCAACATGGGTATCCAGATCCCGCTGTTGGTTATTGACCGGAGAGGCGTCTCGGTCATGTCTGCATGTCTCCCGAACCCGTAGGGTCTACACACTTAAGGTCCGGTGACGCTAGGGTTGTAGAGATATATGTATGCGGAAACCCGAAAGTTGTTCGGAGTCCCGGATGAGATCCCGGACGTCACGAGAGGTTCCGGAATGGTCCGGAGGTAAAGATTTATATATGGGAAGTCTTATTTTGGTTGCCGGAAAAGTTTCGCACTTTATCGGTATTGTACCGGGAGTGCCGAAAGGGGTCCGGGGGTCCACCAAGGGGGTCCACCAGCCCCGGGGGGGCACATGGGCTGTAAGGGGTGCGCCTTGGCCTATATGGGCCAAGGGCACCAGCCCCAAGAGGCCCATGCGCAAGAGATAAGAAAGAAGGGAGAGTCCTAAAGGGGGAAGGCACCTCCGAGGTGCCTTGGGGGGGAAGGACTCCCCCCTGGCCGCACCCTTCCTTGGAGGAAGGGGCATGGCTGCGCCCCCCCTCTCCCTTGGCCCTATATATAGTGGGGGGGAGGGCAGCAACACAAAAGCCTTGGGCGCCTCCCTCCTCCCCTGCAACACCTCTCTCTCTCTCTCGTAGAAGCTCGGCGAAGCCCTGCCGGAGACCCGCTACATCCACCACCACGCCGTCGTGCTGTTGGATCTCCATCAACCTCTCCTCCCCCCTTGCTGGATCAAGAAGGAGGAGACGTCGCTGCACCGTACGTGTGTTGAACGCGGAGGTGCCGTACGTTCGGCACTCGGTCATCGGTGATTTGGATCACGGCGAGTACGACTCCGTCATCCACGTTCATTGGAACGCTTCCGCTCGCGATCTACAAGGGTATGTAGATCCACTCCTTTCCCCTCGTTGCTAGTAGACTCCATAGATGCATCTTGGTGAGCGTAGGAAAATTTTAAATTATGCTAC
>NW_025290448.1:0-1068 GCF_018294505.1 Triticum aestivum | reverse complement strand
GGCAAGATGATATGATCAAGTGAGCGAGGGCTTGACAAGATCCTAATTCATCAATCGAAGGGTGCACCGAAATAAGGACTAGGTAGCACGATCAGTCTTAGAAGGATGATTCAAAAACCAACATACTAAGAATGAAATTATTATCCTTTAACTACCAAGCAACGAGGTTGCTGGGAGTATTGATCTCACACATCACAACTCATTTGTCGGTATTCCGGTTGCATCAACACGAGGGCCGAGGAATGACTAATGATGGTGAGAAGTATCACTGTACCAAGAGTTCATAGGATGGTGTGCAATTCCTATAACAATCTCGATATAGAATAAGGTAATACTCCAAGGTAGAACAGAACCAAAAGCTGGATTAGCAATTAGATCTGCGGAGCACAACTTCTTTGACCCAATCCTGGATATGGAAGAGGTACTGGAGTTTGTTTCTCCAAGTCATTCAGGACAGAATGGCTTGACGGACCACAAGAGTAATTGGCATCGATAAACGAACGCACGCATACTCTTGACTATCAATTGATAGACGAGGGTCAGAATGCAACTACGGAGAACAACTCAAAGGATCATATAATTTTCTGAGTTGTGGATGCATAGATTAGTATGTCGAACCAAGTTCAACATATTTCTTCCGGATAACCCATGCAGAAAGGTAGAACTGGCAGAGTCACGATTTATGAATGGAGAACTCCTCAAGAGTACTCTAATTGTGATCTTTTGATCCAATAAACATCTGCCATAAGCGGTTCATAGTATTTGGAAGAAGGAAATACCACGGACCTCGAGGACTATCGCAAAGTTACTAATATCCTGAAGGAACTAGCAAACACTATCAACATGAAGTAAGTAGAGTGAATCTCGGGTTCAAAGCCCAAGGAATAGAATACCTACTACTAAGTGGCATCACGGGATGCTTTCGAGAATAAAAGCCAGAATCATCACACTGGGGATCACAAAACATTGCTAGATTACTAGGTGACTCCCTAAACACCTAGGGCCATAATAGTATCTCCAACATATATGTCAAGGTAACGGAGTACCTCAACTCACTGATTAGTGTGG
>NW_025290447.1:0-1068 GCF_018294505.1 Triticum aestivum | reverse complement strand
GATCGAAACCTGACTCTCCTGTACACCCTCATGTTTCCAAAGTTTTTCCTCGCGCGTGAACTCGTATGAAATTCATGAGCCACCTACCGATGAGATCATCAGTTCTGGTATCAGACGCAATACTTATTCTCGTTGCTCTGAACCCCTTTCACCTTCTGATTAGGCATCAAACGCTTGCCTATCCGTTTGAAACTTCTCATGGTACCTCCTTACTTTGCTCTCGATATTTTCTTAAGTTTAAATTCGAGAGTACTTCCGCCACCTTCCTCGATGTTATCGACCAGATAGTCGACCTTGCAGAGGTCTGTTCTTCCGGAATGTCCCGTTACCTATTCGTAAGTACGATGAAGATCCCGAAGAAAGGACGTCGACTTCATCATGATGGCCGGAAGCAAGGGAATGAAGACATCAATGTATTGGACCGGTCTCTTCGAGAAGAGCAAGCCACAATGAGAAGACCCGCTAGATTCGTTACCAAACCTTCCCCCCTTTCACTACCTCTTAAATCTCGAGACGAGATTTCTTGTAGTGGAGGAGAATTGTGACGCCCGGATGATTAAGCTACAGAAGCCCTCTGCTAATGATGCCATGTCACTTCGATTACTATTGTCAATATCGCGTTAGTTCGAAACCGATTTAAATTCAATTCAAAATCGAGCAAACAATAAACGTTTTCAAATATTAAAATTTAAATGTTCTAAGTGAACCAAATAATACTTAGGTAATTAAGGTGGAGAAACCAAACTTTGAAAGAATGTAAAGGCTCTAAGATAATTAAAACAGTAGCTAAAAACAGTTAAATTAATGCCTGTTGAATTTTATAAAATATTAAACTATTTTATCTTGGGTTGAGAATTAAGGTGGCGGTAGTATATTTATAAATACAATTTTAGGTGCTAGTGTTTATTTTTATAAAACTGAAATAAAAGGGAACTTGAAATAAAATAGAAAATAATAAAAGAAAAGGAAAATACAAAATAGAAAACAAAAGGAAAATGAAAAGCCCCCCTCCACTAGGCCGAATGGCCCAGCTGGCCGGCCCAACCGGCCAAAGGCCCAACCGGCCAA
>NW_025290446.1:0-1068 GCF_018294505.1 Triticum aestivum | reverse complement strand
ACCGGAAAGTAGCGCAGCGCGGGAAGATGTTCCTGTGGTGCCTACACCGACTGGGGAGGAAGTTAATGATGATGATCATGAAGCTTCGGATCAAGTTACTGAACTTCGTAGGTCCACAAGGACACGTTCCGCACCAGAGTGGTACGGCAACCCTGTCCTGGAAATCATGTTGTTAGACAACGGTGAACCTTCGAACTATGAAGAAGCGATGGCGGGCCCGGATTCCGACAAATGGCTAGAAGCCATGAAATCCGAGATAGGATCCATGTATGAAAACAAAGTATGGACTTTGACTGACTTGCCCGATGATCGGCGAGCCATAGAAAACAAATGGATCTTTAAGAAGAAGACGGACGCGGATGGTAATGTGACCATCTATAAGGCTCGACTTGTCGCTAAGGGTTATCGACAAGTTCAAGGGGTTGACTACGATGAGACTTTCTCACCCGTAGCGAAGCTGAAGTCCGTCCGAATCATGTTAGCAATTACCGCATACTATGATTATGAGATATGGCAGATGGACGTCAAAACGGCATTCCTTAACGGCTTCCTTAAGGAAGAGTTGTATATGATGTAGCCGGAAGGTTTTTTCGATCCTAAGAATGCTAACAAAGTATGCAAGCTCCAGCGCTCAATCTATGGGCTGGTGCAAGCATCTCGGAGTTGGAACATTCGCTTTGATGAGATGATCAAAGCGTTTGGGTTTACACAGACTTATGGAGAAGCCTGTGTTTACAAGAAAGTGAGTGGGAGCTCTGTAGCATTTCTCATATTATATGTGGATGACATACTATTGATGGGAAATGATATAGAATTCTTGGAAAGTATAAAGGCCTATTTGAATAAGTGTTTTTCAATGAAGGACCTTGGAGAAGCTGCTTATATATTAGGCATCAAGATCTATAGAGATAGATCAAGACGCCTCATTGGTCTTTCACAGAGTACATACCTTGACAAGATATTGAAGAAGTTCAATATGGATCAGTCCAAGAAGGGGTTCTTGCCTGTATTGCAAGGTGTGCAATTGAGCACGGCTCAATGCCCGACCACGGCAGAAGATATAGAAAA
>NW_025290445.1:0-1069 GCF_018294505.1 Triticum aestivum | reverse complement strand
AACTTGGCACAAAATAACAATTATTGAGGTTCAAAACTAATCCCGTAGGTAAATGTAGAGGTAGCGTGCCGACGGCGATCACATCGACCTTGGAACCATTCCCGACGCGCATCGTCACCTCGTCCTTCGCCAGTCTCCGTTTATTCCGCAGCTCCTGTTGTGTGTTACAAATATGAGCAACGGCACCGGTATCAAATACCCAGGAGTTACTACGATTACTGGTAAGGTACACATCAATTACATGTATATCAAATATACCTTTGGTTTTGCCGGCCTTCTTGTCCGCTAAGTATTTGGGGCAGTTCCGCTTCCAGTGACCACTTTCCTTGCAATAAAAACACTCAGTCTCGGGCTTGGGTCCATTCTTTGGCTTCTTCCCGGCAGCTTGCTTGCTGGGCGCGGCAACTACCTTGCCGTCCTTCTTGAAGTTCTTTTTACCCTTGCCTTTCTTGAACTTAGTGGTTTTATTGACCATCAACACTTGATGTTCCTTTCTGACTTCTACCTCTGCTGATTTCAGCATAGCAAATACTTCAGGAATGGTCTTTTCCATCCCCTGCATATTGAAGTTCATCACAAAGCTCTTGTAGCTTGGTGGAAGCGACTGGAGGATTCTGTCAACGACCGCATCATCCGGGAGATTAACTCCCAGCTGAGTCAAGCGGTTATGCAACCCAGACATAGTGAGTATGTGCTCACTGACAGAACTGTTTTCCTCCATCTTACAGCTGAAGAATTTGTCGGAGACTTCATATCTCTCGACCCGGGCATGAGCTTGGAAAACCATTTTCAGCTCTTCGAACATCTCATATGCTCCATGTCTCTCAAAACGCTTTTGGAGCCCCGGCTCTAAGCTGTAAAGCATGCCGCACTGAACGAGGGAGTAGTCATCAGAACGTGCCTGCCAAGCGTTCATAACGTCTTGTTCTGCAGGGAGAACAGGTGCATCACCTAGCGGTGCTTGTAGGACATAATCTTTCTTGGCAGCTATGAGGATGATCCTCAGGTTCCGGACCCAGTCCGTATAGTTGCTGCCATCGTCTTTCAGCTTGGTTTTCTCTAGGAACGC
>NW_025290444.1:0-1069 GCF_018294505.1 Triticum aestivum | reverse complement strand
GGTTGCACGGAGATTAACAAGGGACAAATTTAGCCCTAATTGCATCATTAACAGAAGGGGACCCACATGTCAATGTCTCAGACTAACCCTAGTGATGAAGGGGACCCACATGTCAATGTCTTAGATTAAAAAAAGGGGACCTAAACTAATGATGCCACATCAGCGTGGTCCTGCTCCGAGGTCGCCTGCGTGGAGGGCTTCAGCGGAGGCGCATCGGCGCGGTCGTGCTCAGGCGCAACCGTGCGCAGAGGAGGCCGGGGCGACGGTCAAGGCGGCTGCGGAGGTCGTGGCCTCCCGTTGACCAGAGGCGGCCGACCAGAGGTGTGGATGCGATAGCAAGGGCCAACCATGGACGTGGAGGTGGCGGCGCTACAGCGATGCAGGCGGCCCGGGGAGGCGAGGGACGACCAGATCCGAGGGTGGCGCCCCCATCTGATCTGGTTCCGGCCGGATCCAGACTCCGGCGGCGGTGAAGATGGTACGGCGGCGAGCTTGTGGCGGCGGAGTGACATGTACCTGAGAGAGAGATACGAGGGAAGAGAGAGAGAGAGGAAAGAGAAGGGAGGAAGGAGAAGCGGGACGCTCGGGGTGGCGCCTTGGAACTCCGGCAGTCACCGGCGTCGGTCGGAGGCGGGGCAGGGTTCGGGTGCGAGGGAGCGATGCTCGGGGAGGTAGGCGACGACAAAACGCGGTCCACATGATGGCGGCCCACCCACAGGTCAAAACCACCATTTGACTGTTACCACGTCAGCCCCAAGATGAGTCAAAACCATCCAGGGATTGATTTTGCCCGTTATAGGATTGTTTAGGGGGTGAAAGGAACCGAAATAAAAATCAGGGGGTTATGTAAACCACCAACTTTTTTCAGGGTAGTAAAATGGACTTTTTTCAACCCAAGAAGGAATGGTAGTGCGTGGGCTTGAACCTTGTAAATCCCGCTACTGAGCGCTCGTTGCTACCCACACAAGCTGATAAACCTTACATGTCTAACTAGGAAACACGGACTACTGGAACTATCCCTCAGCAACCGGTACTATAGTGAACCGGTCTTTTCCCCACTATTTATTTT
>NW_025290443.1:0-1069 GCF_018294505.1 Triticum aestivum | reverse complement strand
TTCCATGATTAACGAACCCTGGGGTGCGTTTACGTGTCGGTGATCAATACTGGTAGTTTTGGCCGATTCTGACCCGTTTCTTGGATTATTACTCACTGTTTAGGGGTCCCGAAGCGATTTTCATAATTGTTGAACCCCAAGGTCTGCTTACGTGTCGGTCATCAACACTGGCAGTTTTGGCCGATTCTGGCCCGTTTTGTGGACTACTACTCACTATTTTGGGGTCCTGGAGTGATTTCCACGATTAACGAACCCTGGAGTGCGTTTACGTGTCGGTCATCAACAATCACAATTTTGGCCGATTCTGACTCGTTTCTTGGATTATTACTCACTGTTTTGGGGTCCCAAAGCGATTTCCTTAGTAGTATAACCCCAAGGTGCGCTTACATGTCGGTCATGAACATTGGCAGTTTTGGCCGATTCTGGCCCGTTTCATGGACTATTACTCAATGCTTTGGGGTCCAGGAGTGGTTTCCATGGTTACCGAACCCTCGAGTGTGTTTACGTGTCGGTCATAAACACTCGCTCTTTTGGCCAATTCTGGCCTGTTTCATGGACTATTACTTACTATTTTGGGGTCCTAGAGTGACTTCCACAATTAACAAACCCTGGGGTGCGTTTATGTGTCGGTCATCAACACTCGCTGTTTTGGCCGATTCTGGCCCGTTTCTTGGATTATTACTCACCGTTTTGGGGTCGCGAAGCGATTTCCATAATTGTTGAACCCCAAGGTCTGCTTACGTGTCGATCATCAACACTGGCAGTTTTGGCCGATTCTGGCCCATTTGATGGACTATTACTCACTTTTTTGGGTCCCGGAGTGGTTTCCATGGTTAACAAACCATGCGGTGTGTTTACATGTCGGTCATCAACGCTCGCAATTTTGGCTTATTCTGACCTGTTTCTTCGAATATTACTCACTGTTTTGGGGTCCCGAAGCGATTTCCATAGGTGTTGGTCATCAACACTGGCAGTTTTGACCGATTCTGGCCCGGTTCTTGGACTATTACTCACTGTTTTGGGGTGCCAGAGCGATTTCCATAGTTGTTGAACCCCAAGAAGCGCTTAC
>NW_025290442.1:0-1069 GCF_018294505.1 Triticum aestivum | reverse complement strand
AGCACAAAACCTTTATTAAGAAGACGTACAATGACCGAGGCCAACAGAGGACGGACGGAGATATACTCAAAGAGCACAACTCATGTTTCACGCGTTGGTTCAAGTAGAAGCTTCTGTCGTACCCTTTACATGAGGATTCTTCCGCGGAAGAACAACTCATATTCGCCTTGTCACAGGGCGCCGAGCACAACCTGATGACCTATGAGGCGTACGATATCAACGGCTACACATTCTACACCGAGGCCAAGGACATGAAGAGCGATGGTTATCAGAACTCCGGGGTAACGATGGAATCCTACACCGGTAACGACAAGGACAGATACTACGGAAGGATCGAGGAGATCTGGGAGCTGAGCTACGCTGGAGAGAAGGTCCCGATGTTCCGTGTCAGATGGGCCAAGAGCGTCCTAAAAGAAGACCGGTATTTCACGACCATGGTTATACCCGAAGCCAAATCCAAGACCGCGGGCGCAAACGTCACCGCGAAAAATGAGCCATGGGTACTGGCTTCCCAAGTGGACCAATGCTTCTTCATTACCGACCCGTCAAAGCCCAGTCGTGTTGTCATGAGGAGAGGCAAAAGGAAGATCATAAGAATGGATGGAGTAGCCAATGAGCAAGACTTCGACAAGTATGGCGACCCGAGGATCGAACATGACGACGATGATGAAGTAGCAGCATACACCACAAGAAGAAGCAGGACCACCCTACCTAAAGGACGTCCATTCCACAGAAGAACTCCATTTGCGAAAAAGAAGGGCAAGAAGATTGTGAACATATAGCTAGCTAAGATCGATTGTATTTAAATCGTAGCCTTCATTTCTCGATTGTATTTCATGGGCACTTTTTGAACTATCATGAATATTTTTAAATTTCATGGACACTCGATCTCGATCCCCCTCCATCTCGATCGCTATCCCACCTCGCCAGATCCGGTCCCCCTCGCCGCCGAGCACCCCCCGGTCCACCGGCCACCGCCGCCGACCCCCCGCACCCTTGATTCCCCTACTCAACCGCCGCCGCCGACCCCCCGCACCCCTCCCCTACTCAACTGCCGCCGCCGACCCCC
>NW_025290441.1:0-1069 GCF_018294505.1 Triticum aestivum | reverse complement strand
TATGAGATGATCATGTTTTGTAACCGAGTTATCGGCAACTGGCAGGAGCCATATGGTTGTCGCTTTATTGTATGCAATGCAATCGCGATGTAATGCTTTACTTTATTACTAAACGGTAGTGATAGTCGTGGAAGCATAAGATTGGCGAGACGACAACGATGCTACGATGGAGATCAAGGTGTCGCGCCGGTGACGATGGTGATCATGACGGTGCTTCGGAGATGGAGATCACAAGCACAAGATGATGATGACCATATCATATCACTTATATTGATTGCATGTGATGTTTATCTTTTTATGCATCTTATCTTGCTTTGATTGACGATAGCATTATAAGATGATCTCTCACTAAATTATCAAGAAGTGTTCTCCCTGAGTATGCACCGTTGCCAAAGTTCGTCGTGCCCAGACACCACGTGATGATCGGGTGTGATAAGCTCTACGTCCATCTACAATGGGTGCAAGCCAGTTTTGCACACGCAGAATACTCAGGTTAAACTTGACGAGCCTAGCATATGCAGATATGGCCTCGGAACACGGAGACCGAAAGGTCGAGCGTGAATCATATAGTAGATATGATCAACATAACAATGTTCACCATTGAAAACTACTCCATCTCACGTGATGATCGGTCATGGTTTAGTTGATTTGGATCACGTAATCACTTAGAGGATTAGAGGGATGTCTATCTAAGTGGGAGTTCTTATATAATATGATTAATTGAACTTAAATTTATCATGAACTTAGTACCTGATAGTATCTTGCTTGTTTATGTTGATTGTAGATAGATGGCTCGTGCTGTTGTTCCGTTGAATTTTAATGCGTTCCTTGAGAAAGCAAAGTTGAAAGATGATGGTAGCAATTACACGGACTGGGTCCGTAACTTGAGGATTATCCTCATTGCTGCATAGAAAAATTACGTCCTGGAAGCACCGCTGGGTGCCAGGCCTGCTGCTGGAGCAACACCAGATGTTATGAACGTCTGGCAGAGCAAAGCTGATGACTACTCGATAGTTCAGTGTGCCATGCTTTACGGCTTAGAATCGGGACTTCAACGACGTTTTGAACG
>NW_025290440.1:0-1069 GCF_018294505.1 Triticum aestivum | reverse complement strand
GCTTAATAAAACACCCAAAGTGACCTGGGGCCAAAAGGGTTCACAAAATACTCTACCGAGCTCACGAACATCGCTCGAACACAATCAGTTTTCAGACTTAGTGAAAACTGAGACATGCTGAAATTTAACTCACGAAGGCATGTAAACGAGCTCGATGCACTCACTACGGTGCAAGTCATGGCAAGGAAAGCATATAACCAGCAAGAAGGCACAAAGTGCTAGCTACACATGGCAAGAACGAAGGCATAGCATGCATGGAACACTAACGGTAGCATCGGCGAAATCGCAAACAAGTTGACGATCTGCCCAGATTAACAACGAAGCAAAAGTTGAGCTCGATTGAGTCAACCTAGAGCACTCCAAAAATGCCAACAAAGACATGGATGGATAGAGCATGACATAAATATCAAAACTCCCTTACTGATCATCCTCAAAAGAGGCACGGATCACTAGGAAACAAGCTGGACATATAGCATCATGAACTCAAATATCCCAGACTTAGCGAAAATCACTAAGTCCCTGAAATCTGCAATCTCAGGTACCTCTCTTCGCAAGCTTGCACAAGACAACACACACATCCTAAAAATGCATGGGTGGCACCTCTGGAAAGAAGACAAAATGCTTCACAATACATCCCAAAGGGGCACAGGCATATCATGCACGGATTAAACATAGCAAAAATGACAAAAGTGCATGATGAACTAACGGTTCTGCAATTTAACTCACGAAGCCTCCTTCTAACAGAATTTTGGGTATCAAGATGACCTCAAATGCAAATGATGCAATGTAACGAAATGATGTACATGTCGAGGCGAAGATTTTGATATATCATATGCCTAAAACGGATCTACGGTTGCGGAGATACGAGCAGTCAAACATCGCATAAAAATCTGGGAGATTAGGGTTTCGGGGAGAGGTCAACCTAGCCCAGATCCAGATCTGGATCGGCACGCTTCCCGAGGCGGCGCCGGAGACACTGTTCGCCGGGGAGGAAAGGGATGCCGGGCTCCGGGAGGTCGCCGGAGAGGGGACCGGGCGTGGAGGAGGCGGTGGCCGGCGACGAGACGGC
>NW_025290439.1:0-1069 GCF_018294505.1 Triticum aestivum | reverse complement strand
ACCCCAAGGTGCGCTTAAGTGTAGGTCATCAACAATTGCAGTTTGGGCCGATTCTGGCCCGTTTCTTGGACTATTACTTAGTTATGGGGGTCCCGAAATGACCCCGGGTTGTGTTTACGTGTCGGTCAGCAACACTCACAATTTTGGCCAATTCTAACGTGTTTTGTGGACTATTACTCACTGTTTTCAGGTCCCGAAGTGATTTCCATAGTTGTTGAACCCCAAGGCGCGCTTACGTGTCGGTCATCAATACTCATAGTTTTGGCTGATTCTGGCCCGTATCATGGACTATTACTCACTTTTTTGGGCCCCCGGAGTGATTTCCACGATTAACGAACAACGAGGTGCATTTACGTGTCGGTCATCCACACTCACAGTTTTGGCCGATTCTGGCCCGTTTCTTGGACTATTACTCTGTTTTTGGGTCTCGGCATGATTTCCATGATTGACGAACACCGGGGTGCATTTATGTGTCGCTCATCAACACTCGCAGTTTTGGCCGATTCTGGCCCGTTTCGTGGAGTATTACGCACTGTTTTGGGGTATCGAAGTGATTTCAACGATTAACGAACCGCGGGGTGCATTTACGTTTCGGTCAACAACACTTACACTTTTGTCCGATTCTTTCCTTTTTTGTATACTATTACTCACTGTTTTGGGGTCCCGGAGTGATTTCCACGATTAACGAACCCCGGCGTGCGTTTACGTGTCGGTCATCAACACTCATAGTTTTGGCCGATTCTGGCCCGTTTCGTGGACTATTACTCACTTTTTTGGGTCCTCGGAGTGATTTCCACGATTAACGAACCCCTGGGTGCGCTTACGGGTTGCTTATCAACACTCGCGGTTTTTGTCGATTCTGACCCGTGTCGTGGACTGTTACTCACGTTTTTGGGGCCCCAAAGCGAGTTCCATGGTTGTTGAACCCCAAGGTGCGCTTAAGTGTAGGTCATCAACAATCACAGTTTGGGCCGATTCTGGCCCGTTTCTTGGACTATTACTTAGTTATCGGGGTCCCGAAATGATTTCCACGATTTACGAACCCCGGGTTGTGTTTACGTGTCGGTCA
>NW_025290438.1:0-1069 GCF_018294505.1 Triticum aestivum | reverse complement strand
TTACAACAACAGCTATCAATCTAGCTTGGGTAAAGCCCCTTTTGAAGTTCTCTATGGACGACGATGTCGAACACCCCTTAACTGGTCAGAGACCGGGGAAAGACAATTCTTTGGCCCGGATATGATTCAGGAAGCAGAAGAACAAGTTCGTATCGTTCGTGAAAAGTTGAAAACAGCCCAATCTCGTCAAAAGAGTCAATATGACCGAAAACATAAGGCTATGACTTTCGAGGTTGACGAGAAGGCTTATCTTCGGGTCACCCCTCTGAAGGGAACCCATCGTTTCGGTATCAAAGGCAAATTGGCTCCTCGTTACATTGGACCTTTTCGCATTCTTGCCAAACGAGGAGAAGTTGCCTACCAGTTGGAACTACCTCCGCACCTCTCCAGAGTTCACGATGTCTTCCACGTTTCTCAACTCAGGCGTTGCTTCTTGGATCCTATCCGTGGAGTGGACCACGAAACACTTGATCTCCAAGATAATCTTACATATCGAGAGTACCCCATTCGTATCCTCGATCAAGCCGAACGTACCACGCGACGTCATAATATCAAGTTTCTCAAGGTTCAATGGTCGCACCATTCTAAGGATGAAGCAACTTGGGAAAGGGAGGATCGTCTTCGACTCGAGTATCCCGCCTTCTTCCCGGAGGAACCCAAATCTCGGGACGAGATTCTTTTGAGTGGGGGTGAGTTGTCACATCCTAGTTAGCCATGCATTAGAGTGTTGCATCATGTTTACTCTTTCATCAGAAACTTGAAATGGGGATCTGTGAAACCCTCAGAAGCTTTTTGAAAATGACCCAAATAAAAATTTCTCCAAAAAGGTCCAAGAAAATGCTCATGTTGCTCTCTGAAAATATTGGACAGAGATAAAAATCAAACCAATATTTTAAGAGCTCATAGGTATTTATTTTGGGCATTTGGAATTAATGCATAAATATTTGCATTGGAAATATATTAGTTATATATATTAATATATGTCCAAATATTATGCCAACTATAAAGGAGCTCTGGAATAATATATATAGCTCCTGCAAAAATTGGCATAAGTTAAATAAATGATTTA
>NW_025290437.1:0-1069 GCF_018294505.1 Triticum aestivum | reverse complement strand
TTTCGTGGACTATTACTCACCGTTTTGGGGCGCCAAAGCGATTTCCATGGTTGTTGAACCCCAAGGTGCGCTTACATGTAGGTCATGAACAATCGCAGTTTGGGCCGATTTTGGCCCGTTTCTTGGACTATTACTTAGTTTCGGGGGTCCCGGAGTGATTTCCACGATTTACGAACCCCGTGGTGCGTTTACGTGCCGGTCATCAACACTCACAATTTTGGCCGATTCTGGTCCGTTTCGTGCACTATTACTCACCGCTTTGGGGTCCCAGAGCGATTTCCATGGTTGTTGAACTCCAAGGTGCAGTTACTGTCTGTCATCAACATTCATAGTTTTTGCCGATTCTGGCCTGTTTCTTCGACTATTACTCTGTTTTGGCGTCCCGGTGTGCTTTCCATGATTGACGAGCACCGGGGTGCGTTTATGTGTCGGTTAGCAACACTCGCATTTTGGGCCGATTCTGGCCCGTTTCATGAACTATTACTCACCGTTTTGGGGCCCCAAAGCGATGTCCATGGTTCTTGAACCCCATGGTGCGCTTATGTGTCGATCCTCAACAATCGCAGTATGGGCCGATTTTGGCCCGTTTCTTGCACTATTACTTAGTTTTGGGGGTCCCGTAGTGATTTCCACGATTGACGAACTCCGTGGTGCGTTTACATGTCGGTCATCAACACACAATTTTGGTCGACTCTGGTCCGCTTCGTGCACTATTACTCACCATTTTGGCATCCCAGAGCGATTTCCATGATTGACAATTCCCGGGGTGCGTTTGCGTGTGTGTCCTCAATACTCACAGTTTTGGCCAATTCTGACGAGATTCATGGACTATTACTCAACATTTAGGGGTCCCGAAGCGATTTCCATAGTTGTTGAACCCCAAAATGCGTTTAGGTGTCGGTCATGAACACTCACAGTTTTGGACGATTCTGGCCCATTTCGTGGACTATTACTCACAGTTTTGGGGTCCCGGTGTGACTTGCACAATTAACAAACCCCGGGGTGCGTTTACGTGTCGATCATCAACACTCGCAGTTTCGGCCGATTCGGGCTCGTTTTGTGGCACTCG
>NW_025290436.1:0-1069 GCF_018294505.1 Triticum aestivum | reverse complement strand
CACCGCCGTCGCCCATGCCACCCGTCGTCGCCGTCACCGCCGTTGCCCCCGCCACCCATCGTCGCCGTCACCGCCGCCGCCCCCGCCGCGCCCCCATCGTCGCCCTAATTGAAAATAATAGAACTAGCTACCTTATTTTTAGTAAGAAAATTAATGGAACTAGTTTAGTTGAATTAATTGGTTGAACTAGTTAGTTGAATTAGTTCAATTAATTAGGTATATTTTTCGTAAATGCTTAGTTGAGTTAGTTCAATTAATTAGTTGAACTAGTTGAATTTACAGAATTAGTTGAATTAATAGAACTAATAAGTGTTTAATGTTTCACCTATGAACATAGGAATGTCGTCTGACGACGAACACGATTTCATTATGTGCGAATACTGCGAAGACCAGCGCGGCCTGTTTGGCAGAAATTTTCTAGTTGATGATAGACGCTTCAGCATCAAGCTGGATGAGAACTTTGAAGTGGATACAGTAAGTCACAACGACAAGTCTTTTTTCGTAATTAAGCATGACTTATGCTTCATTTGCTTCAACTTTTAATTTTAATTTTTCACTATTCTACTAGCGTATCCCCTGCCATGCAAGAATTTTTGTCTTGGATAAGATAGGTTTCAGTCCTAACGAAACTATGGAGGTAAAAAGAGTTTACTTGAAGACCGAGCATGGTTATACATTCAACGTCAAATTATACAATGCAGACACATACACTTATTTTGAATGCAAAACTTGGCAAGCACTATGCAAGGCTTATGCATTTGAGCCTGATATGGTTATCACCTTTGATATTCGTCCGAAAGATGATATTGAAGGTAATAGAGACATCTGGGTCGATGTGCAGACGCCTCCAGTTCTATCATTATGTGAGTTTCTCAACCATATTTATGTCTTCAATATGAGATTATTTGAACCAGTTGAATAATTAATAGATCTCAATTTATATTGACAGCTTACTTCCAATCAAGCAAACATGTCCGGCGCTTGGTAGACAGGACCGTCCACCGTCCCGGGGCTGAACTAAACTGCGAGGAGACAAGTCATTATGTTTCATGGCTTGAGGATCTTGATG
>NW_025290435.1:0-1069 GCF_018294505.1 Triticum aestivum | reverse complement strand
GACGACCGCGGCCGCCGGCCTTCCCACGGCCAACTGAGGCATCCCTTCGACGACGACGCCGCCGCCGACCCCGACCCCAACCCCGACCCTGACCCCTCCGGCGACCGGCCGCGCCTGCCCAGGTACCTCTCCTCCTTCCTCCTTCCTCCCTCTCCATCCTTCCTCCCTCCCCAACCTATGCATGGTGATTCCTCCCTTCTCCTCCACCCCCTCACCTGCAAACCCTAGGGCCATGGCGGCAGGCTTCTTGCTCCCTTGTAAGAACATCCTCTCTGTTGGCCTACATGTATTTCAGAGAACAAATTCGTAGTTCATTTCATTCTGTTGGCCTGCATTAGGTAAGCATCAAGTGGATTTAACTATTTTAGATAGTTTCAGTTAACTGTTTTGCGTTTCCTGAAGAGGTTCACCTATAGTTTCAAAAATTCAGTCACTGGATATATGCAATAATTTACAAAGAGCAAGTGATGTAGAGCAAAAATTCAGCAAATGATGTATAGTTTCAAAAACTCAGTGAAACTGAACCTACCCTATTGCTTCATGTAGCAAAGGCGGCAATGCAAGCAAGATCATGCTTGGCTTAGCCAAATTCATGTTACTGAATTTTTTTCAACATGATAAAATTGCCATGCTACTAAATGTTATAGAAATGCAAGGGAACACAGAAATACTAGGGCACACAACATTTAGAGTACTCTGAAATTCAGTTCTGAAATTTTTTGTTAGATAGTGGCTACACTAATCTAGAGTAGTATCCCAATCTGATGGAGTACTTGATTTGGGGGACTGAACTTATGCTTATGTATGCCATCAGAAGCAGTTCGAAATCATTATTCTCTCTTTTCCTTGCAGGTTTGGGCAACTTCAGTCGGTTGATCTTGAATCCATTGAGCCTTCACTTAGAGCTGGTACTCATCCATGTAACTCTTCACATTTCCATGTAGGATGGTTGCCTATCACTTACTAGTGTGCTAGTGCCCCTTAGTCCAAAGACTAATAGCTATGACAAAGTATAATTCCTTGTAGTGTTTAAGTATAACAAAATTCAGAGAAATGCATGCAGAAGCTA
>NW_025290434.1:0-1069 GCF_018294505.1 Triticum aestivum | reverse complement strand
TCTTCACTGCCGTTGTGATCTTCACTTATATCTTGCTGTCAAGAGCTACTTAGTATCCTTCATTGATGCTAGTTGTGCTACGCCGTGACCTCATTAGTGTTCTAGGCTCGCGTCTCTAGTCCGGTCTAGCCTAGGACCAGCACAGTACCGTCGTTGAGCGTTTATTCAACATTGCATCTTTGAATTGATTATTGCTAATCTTTTGCTACCATATATAGCCAACCCAGCTCCACATATTTCTACACCGTGTATACGTATGCTCCCCTGGCAATCGCTTTACTCAATATTCGGAGTTACTTGACACCGCTGGTTGCCGATCACCGCCTGCTGCATGGTAAGAACTTGTAAGACATTGATATTTGCTTTACTGTGAGCGTTTTACCACCACATCCTAGTAGTTATAGGAACATTATTTTTGGGTTTTGTTTCTTGTTCTACTAAGCATGACAGGATCCAGAGTCAATTCATGGGCTTTGTCGATCGCGGGAGACGTGCCACCACCTTTGCAAATACCACAACCGTCACGAGAGGTGCACAAACATCCAAATGCACATGATCAGGTTAATGTATCTATACCACCATTTAATGACCGTTTTAAACCTGCTTTTTATATTGAATGGGAGTTCGACATAAAAAATATATTTGCTTCCCATAATTTCGATGAACATAAAAAGGTTAAGGTTGTGGTTGGTTCTTTCACTGGTTATGCTTTGGTTTGGTGGAGTGAATATTGTCGGTTACACCCTGATTATATACCTACTACTTGGGATGATTTGAAACTTGCCATGCGACATACTTTCGTCCCTACTTATTATACTCGTGACATGATTAAGAAGTTGCAACACTTAAAACAAGGTAGTGAAACTGTAACAAAATATTATGATGATTTACAAACTACCTTGTTGCATTCCTCTTTAGAAGAAAGTGAAGATGATTTTATGGATAGATTTTGGGGAGGATTAAACCGTGATATTCAAGAGATACTAATTCATGAAGAGTGTTATCCTATGGACCATTTGTTTCATCTTGCTTGCAAAGCTGAACAGGAAATAAAACGACGTGTTGGCCA
>NW_025290433.1:0-1069 GCF_018294505.1 Triticum aestivum | reverse complement strand
GCGTCTCCGGTGCGTGGCCCCCCTCACGAACGGCGCCGCCGCCGGCACCCGGAGGGGGGAAACGGACGCGTCGAGTCTACACGGAGTGGATGTAGCTATGGGCCTGGCCCGGATGTTGCTCCAAAGTCTTCCTATGGGCCGACCTAACACAACCGGGTGGAGAGGTCCACTGGTCAAAGCCCGTCCGTGCAAAGTCAAAGGGCTAGATCCCGTGGTCAAACGCTACAGGGTTAGGCGGGACGGGGGCCCTGGGGGGTAGCAATGCCACCGGAGCGTCGTACCGGGCCCTCATACATGCGGGGTGGTGTTGTGGCATGTCCGAAGAGGCGGCACGCGTCTCCGGGTTGTGGCCCCCCTCACGGATGACAATGAAACGGTGGTAGACGTTCTGCGGTAACGATGCAGCATGAATATTATTAAATACTTGGAGCGCGATAAAATCATGAGTTTTTTACACAACATGGGCACATGTGCTATAGGACTGATGGTAATTTTTCATAATTTTTTGTGATGGAGAAGTATCTGAACACTTCCCTCTACGCGGATTGCTCTTCGCACGTCTACGACTGTGGCCGGCGGCCTTCGGGGGGTAGCATACCGTAAAATCTTGCGTAGGCGGCCTCTCACAAGTCTGGAAGTGTTGAGGCGGTTGCAAACGCCCAGCACGCGTCTCCGGTGCATGCCCCCCCTCACGGACGGCGCCGCCGCCGGCACCCGGAGGGGGGAAACGGACGCGTCGGGTCTACACGGAGTGGATGTAGCTGTGGGCCTGGCCCGGATGTTACTCCCCGGTGTCCCTCTGGGCCGACCCGACACAACCGGGTGGAGAGGTCCACTGGTCAAAGCCCGTCCGTGCAAAGTCAAAGGGCTAGATCCCGTGGTCAAACGCTACAGGGTTAGGCGGGACGGGGGCCCTGGGGGGGTAGCAATGCCACCGGAGCGTCGTACCGGGCCCTCATACATGCGGGGTGGTGTTGTGGCATGTCCGAAGAGGCGGCACGCGTCTCCGGTGCGTGGCCCCCCTCACGAACGGCGCCGCCGCCGGCACCCGGAGGGGGGAAACGGACGC
>NW_025290432.1:0-1069 GCF_018294505.1 Triticum aestivum | reverse complement strand
TACAAGCTCGTAACGAAGGGCGCGATCTTGCTCGCGAAGGTAATGAAATTATCCGAGCAGCTTGCAAATGGAGTCCTGAACTAGCCGCAGCTTGTGAAGTATGGAAGGCGATCAAATTCGAGTTCGAGCCGGTAGATACTATTGATTAACTAGATAAAACTAAAGATAAAGAAGGTATAAATAAAAAAGAAACGAAATAAAAAGAGAAAAAAATCAGTTATGAAATGCAGTAATTCTTCTTTATTCTTCTAATTGATTGCAATTAAACTCGGCTCAATCTTTTTTAGAAAAAAAAAGATTGAGCCGAATAAAAATAGATCATGATATGATCATGAGACTTGACAAATCGAGATTCGTCTATTCTATATATCTAGAATATATATATTAAGGTATAATACAATAAAGAAATACAAATAAAATAATAAAATAATAAAATATAGTATTATCAATTGTATGCGCTTCTAGAGAAGTATGTATGCAGGAAGTAAATTCTAACCGCTTTCTTTTGAATCCAATTTCAAATTAGATTAGAAAGATAGAAAGGCCATGAGGATGGGAAAATTAAAATAAAATCTTTTTAATTAGTTCTCCTTTTTTGGAATTTTCTTATTATCCTTTCATTTTTTTTACAGAATATTTTTCAAACTAAAAATAAAAAATACAATACAATAGTCAATATTCCTTATAATAGATATACTTAATTATATCATAAGAATCTTAAGATATTTTTCGACTAGATAGAAATAGTAAATTTGAATTGAGACACCTATTCCATGACGGATTTAAACTTACCATCTATTTTCGTGCCTTTAGTAGGCTTAGTATTTCCGGCAATTGCAATGACTTCTTTATTTCTTTATGTGCAAAAAAATAAGATTGTCTAGTATTTTTTAGTGTAAGTAATATAATATGGTAGGGTATGTGGCTTTTTCTACACACACTTTCTACACACAAATGAAAAACGGTTATGGATGCGGATATAGGCTACGAGCATAAATGCATGAATATGCAGAGCCAGGTATAGCGAGTTTTATTTTATTTATTTTAATTGAATCAACGAATATTTTTT
>NW_025290431.1:0-1069 GCF_018294505.1 Triticum aestivum | reverse complement strand
CGCAAAAAAAAAGAGCGAAAAAAAATTTTCAGAGTGTGCTTTTCCCTTGTTTACGTGCCGCGCCGTGATTTTGTTGGTGTTCTAGGCTCGCGTCTCTAGCACAGTCTAGCCTAGGACCAGCACAGTACCGTCGTTGAGCGTTTATTCAACTTTGCATCTCTGAATTGATTATTGCTGACCCTTTTTGCTACCATAGTATAAGCCTTCCCAGCTCCACATACATCTACGTCGTGCGTTTGACTCTCCCTGGTAATCGCTCTATCCAAGCTTTGAGAGTTTTGACTACAACGGTTGCCGATCACCGCCTGTTGCTGGGTAAGAACTGGTAAGAATTTGAGTTTTGCTTGACGGATTTGTGACACCCACCACCACCACTTGTTCGTAGTCTGTAGGATCATATTCTTGTGTGTTTCTATTGCTGCTAACCATGCTAGGATCACAAGCCGACGAGATTGACTGGGAGAATTTATCGAACAAGGAGCTTCATGATAAGTTTCAGCAAATGATGACTGAACAGGTGCAAGATGTGCTGAACAATTTTGAAGAGGCCATGGAGAAGATCACTGGCCTTGAGAAGACGTTCGAAACAAAGCTCGATAACAGATTTAATGAATTGCTCGCGCGTCTTCCACCACCACCACCCGCTGCACCTAACGCATCTCTCCAACAACAACAACAACGACTACCTCCACGTCGCGAAATAGACCTTCGCCGAGCGAGCCGTGTTCCTCTTGCGTTTGGCCAAACTGTTGGTGCTGTTGTTGATACTTCTGTGGCTCCTGCTACTGCTGTTGCTGGTACCCAGGAGGATGATGAGTATGCGGGCGATTATGAGGATGAGGTTGATCAAAATCAGATCTACGAGCAGCCACCAGCACCACCACCAGCAGGTCGACCTCAGGTATATATTCGTAATGGTAGGCCTGCACCACCACCTCAGGTACGAGATGATGTCCATATTCCTAAACTGAAATTGAATATTCCACCATTTGAGGGTAGATATGTTCCTGATATATATCTTACTTGGGAGTTAGAAACTGAACAACGATTTACATGTTTACAATATCCT
>NW_025290430.1:0-1069 GCF_018294505.1 Triticum aestivum | reverse complement strand
GGAACCCATCGTTTCGGTATCAAAGGCAAATTGGCTCCTCGTTACATTGGACCTTTTCGCATTCTTGCCAAACGAGGAGAAGTTGCCTACCAATTGGAACTACCTCCGCACCTCTCCAGAGTTCACGATGTCTTCCACGTTTCTCAACTCAGGCGTTGCTTCTCGGATCCTATCCGTGAAGTGGACCACGAAACGCTTGATCTCCAAGATAATCTTACATATCGAGAGTACCCCATTCGTATCCTCGATCAAGCCGAACGTACCACGCGACGTCATAACATCAAGTTTCTCAAAGTTCAATGGTCGCACCATTCCGAGGATGAAGCAACTTGGGAAAGGGAAGATCGTCTTCGACTCGAGTATCCCGCCTTCTTCTCGGAGGAACCCAAATCTCGGGACGAGATTCTTTTGAGTGGGGGTGAGTTGTCACACCCTAGCTAGTCATGCATTAGAGGGTTGCATCATGTTTACTCATTCATCAGAAACTTGAAATGGGGATGACAGAACCCCCCAGTCCCCTCTGAAACCAACTAGGGTTTACTAAAATAATTTTCAATGAACCTGAAATGCCCTTCTAAAATGCCCATCATTTTTGTCTTGGTTCAGAACCTCTGCAAAAGTGGTGCACATTTTCCTAGGCCATCCTAGGGTTCTTGAATTAAATCATAACTATTTGAATTTGGGCATTTAAAATTATATAAAATATTTAAATGCTCAAATATCTCCAAACTAAAATTTTTCATGTTGGAAATAATCCAACTATGGGCCAGAAATAGTTTGGTGATTTTTGAAGTGGCCTAGGTATTTTATTAAATTCAACAAAGTTGCAGATATATTAAATAAAAAACAGAAATAGAAAAAAAAGGGGAAGACTTACCTGTGCGGCCCAGCCAGCCGGCCGGCCCAGCCAGCAACCGACCCAGCCCAGCACTGTAGCTCCCCGTCGTCTTCCTCCCCACGCCCCGAAGCTGCTGCGTGCTCGCGCGCGCGCGGCCGCGCGGCCACCTCCTGCTTGCCGACGCCCTCCTGGCCGCGTGGACGACGCCCGCAGCCCGTCCCGATCCCCCCT
>NW_025290429.1:0-1069 GCF_018294505.1 Triticum aestivum | reverse complement strand
GGGGGGGGGGCTTGCCTGGTTGCTCTGGCAAGAGAGAGGGGTCGTCAACTCCGTAGTCGAACTGGGCAGCAGCAGCGTCGGTCTCGTAGTCTACCGGAGAGAAGAGGGGGAAGGAATAATGAATACAGAGCAAACAAAGCATCACAAAATATAACAAGGCAATACGCGGTGTTCGGTGTGCCCTAACGCGGTAGTAGGTGATACCGGTGAAGGGGGAAAACATCCGGGAAAGTATTCCCGGTGTTTCGTGTTTCCGGGCAGATGAACCGGTGGTGAAATGTTGCAGGTTCACTATGCTAGGGACGCGTGGCAGACGAACGGGCTGCGTTTCCAGGTTCGTCTCGTCGTTCTGAGCAACTTTCATGTTGAAAATATTTTAATCCGAGTTACGGATTAAAAGATATGATTTTTAAAAGATTTTAACAATTTTGGAATTTAATTATTTATTTAATTAATTCAAAAAAATGTATTTATGACGTCAGCATGATGTCATGCTGACGTCAGCAGTCAACAGGGGTTGACTGAGTCAACCCTGACAGGTGGGGTCCGCATGTCATAGACTGAACAGGCTAATCAAGTTTTAATTAAGTTAACTAGTGATTAGATTAATTAAATCAGGATTAGTTAAGTTAATTAATTCTTTAGTTAATTAATTAATATTTTAATTTTTATTATTTATTTATTATTTTCTTTTACATTTTTTTAAAACGTTATATGCGTTGGGCCCCTCTGGTCAGTGGCACAGAGGCCCTAGCAGGTCGGGCCAACGGGCACCGATAGCGAGCGGGGGCGTCGGACGCGCCCGAGCGGGCGCACGCCCAGTACTGGCGGACCCGGCAGGGCACCGGTGCAGGGGAGGTCAGTGGCCATGGCGAGGCCATTGCCGGAGCAGGGTCCGGCCGACGGCGGCGACGGAACTACAGAGGCGGGGCGGAGGGTAGTGGCCGGACGCGACCACGACGGGCGCGCGCGGGCAGGCGAGTAGGGCCGTGGGGAGCGGCGGTGCTCGGCGGGAGTGGCGGTGGTGAGCACGGCCGGAGAGGGAGGCGATGCGCGGGCGCGCGCGTCA
>NW_025290428.1:0-1069 GCF_018294505.1 Triticum aestivum | reverse complement strand
GAGGCTTAATCCAACAATCTTATAAGTCTACGGATTAGTAACACGTGATCCTGATAGAAAGAAGAGATAGCCTAGTTCTTAATCCCCGTAGAAGAGAAGATGATGACTCAGATCAGAAGGCCATGAGGTATAAGGAGTAAAAAGAGCCTTACGTTCCATCCCACAATCAATTCCCTTATATAACTAAAGAATTTCTAGACTCAACTTCGACCAGTTTGGCTTGGTAACCTACAGGCAGTCAAGCTCTGATACCAACGCTGTCAGGACCCCGACTCGATGCCACATAGGTCTAGCATGTAACACCTCATATCACTTTGCGGCCTCACGCACGGTATTCCCACGGGTGTCACCTTACCTTTGCCCGGGACCGTTTGCGTCTTTTGGCACACGTATATGATAGTGTCGCTAGCACCCATATGATAAGGAGCTCGGGCTGACATGGCTAGTCGTAAACCCAAAGTGGCACAGACTTACAGGGACAGGCATCCATGACCCAGCATCGAACGTGTCGGCCATCAGCGAGTGAATCCAGGCTGTAGCACTGGGCTAGCAGGACTCCGGTGAACCGGGCTGTAGCAGGCTAACAGGACTCCGGTATTCATCGCCTGACATTTCCCCGAAGGGACAGACACAGGAACGAAGAAGGACACATGCCGGCCAGCCTAAGTGTTCCGGAGCAGTAGCAAGCTACCATGGCTCGGTGGAAACACTAGGAGACATTTCCCGGTAAGAGAGGCTACTAAAGATAAACAACTAGATGGTCAGATCCCACACATACCAAGCATTTCAATAACATACACACAATATGCTCGATATGTGCAAATACAACATGGCATCACAACATGACTCTACGACTCGAGTATTTATTCAATAGGCTCCGAGGAGCGAGATATTACAAACAGGGGTCTCATGACCCAACAATCAGAGCATACAAATCAAAGCACAAGCGGAAGCTATCATGTCTGAGTACAGACATCTATAAATGAAAAAGGCTGAGAAGCCTGACTATCTATCAGATCCTGTCGAGGGCACAAGATCGTAGCTGAGGTATCAAGCTAAACGTCGAAGA
>NW_025290427.1:0-1069 GCF_018294505.1 Triticum aestivum | reverse complement strand
GGGGGGAGAAAGCAACCGTGAGTACTCATCCAAAGTACTCGCAAGCAAGGAACTACACTACATATGCAAGGGTATATGTGTAAGGAGGCATATCAGTGGACTGAACTGCAGAATGCCGGAATAAGAGGGGGATAGCTAATCCTGTCGAAGACTACGCTTCTGGCAGCCTCCGTCTTGCAGCATGTAGTAGAGAGTAGATTGAAGTCCTCCAAGTAGCATCTCCAAGTAGCAACTTCAAGTAGCATCGCATAGCATAATCCTACCCGGCGATCCTCTCCTCGTCGCCCTGCGGAAAAGCGATCACCGGGTTGTCTGTGGAACTTGGAAGGGTGTGTTTTATTAAGTATCCAGTTCTAGTTGTCATAAGGTCAAGGTACAACTCCAAGTCGTCCTGTTACCGAAGATCACGGCTATTCGAATAGATTAACTTCCCTGCAGGGGTGCACCACATAGCCCAACACGCTCGATCCCATTTGGCCGGACACACTTTTCTGGGTCATGCCCGGCCTCGGAAGATCAACACATCGCAGCCCCACCTAGGCAAAACAGAGAGGCCAGCACGCCGGTCTAAACCTAAGCGCACAGGGGTCTGGGCCCATCGCCCATAGCACACATGCACGTTGCGTACGCGGCCGAAAGCGGAACTAGCCCCCTTAATACAAGAGCAGGCTTACGTTCCAATCCGGCGCGCGCCGCTCCGTCGCTGACGTCTGAAGTGCTTCGGCTGATACCACGACGTCGGGATACCCATAACTACTCCCACGTAGATGGTTAGTGCGTATAGGCTCGTAGCCAGACTCAGATCAAATACCAAGATCTCGTTAAGCGTGTTAAGTTTCCGCGAACGCCGAACAGGGCCAGGCCCACCTGTCTCCTAGGTGGTCTCAACCTGCCCTGTCGCTCCGCCACAAAGTAACAGTCGGGGGCCGTCGGGAACCCAGGCCCACCTCTACCGGGATGGAGCCACCTGTCCCTTCAGCCCCCAGCTCCGAACAGTATCACAGGTAATGTAACAGTGTAAAGTATATAGTATATGCCCGTGATCACCTCCCGAAGTGATCACAGCCCA
>NW_025290426.1:0-1069 GCF_018294505.1 Triticum aestivum | reverse complement strand
GGGTACGAGAGGTCCGGGAGAAAAAAAGGCCCATACGCCATGGAAACCGGGTCAAAACTAGCTAATGATGGTCAAGAAACGGTGCCATGGCAGCGAAAACATGTCTCATGGCAGAAAAACGCTGCCACGGCGGCGTTTCAAAACAGTGTACCCCTCCTTCACAAACTGAAGGGCAGGGGTCCCAATGGGGGCTAAAACCCTCGGGTATAGTAGGGAGGAGGGGTCCTTCCTGGTGGGCGTACGGAACACGGTTGGTTTTTCTTAGGAAAAACACCCGTTTTCTCGTACGCCCATCCTTTCCCAACGTTGCCTCGGATGTCCCGTCGTTATGCCATCACGAAGGTGCTGGCCCGGTCCCATGTACGTCTCGTGAGAAATCCTGACCCTACAGCCGAACGTGGCTCGGGAAACAGGAAAGTACCCCGTTACGTACACGATCCGACCGACGGTAAACAGTCGCAACGGTGTGCCTCGAATGTCGCCTCCGGAAAACCGTTGCCCCCCGGGGGCAACATCATCGCTGTCCCGGTCCCCTGTACGTCTCAAGTGAAATTCTGACCCAACAGCCGAATGCGGCTCGGGAAACAGGAAAGTAGCCCGTTTCGTGCACGTTAAGACGGTCGGACAACGTTGCACCGACGTCCCGATTAAGTTGCCTTCGGAAAATCGTTGCATTCGTAACTTTATTGCTGCGGGTGTGACACACGCGTGATTTGGCCTTGCAGGACGCCTTCGTGCAAGTGATCCTCCCGTGCTCTGCACGGGCGGAGGCTTGGTTGGTTTGACCGCTTGTTGGCTACTAAGCGCATGAGTAGCTTTGGACCCGTGTCTGCCGGTAGATCCCCCGTTGTACTGCGGCCGACTACCGGCGCCGTGTCCCGTCCCTTGTGTGGCTTTGAATCGCTGGATTAAGAGTGCTTGCGTGCTAGTACCCGACCTACGGGAAGTGGCGCTTCGGATAATTGTTGCCTCGCGGCGGACGCCCTTTGGGTGTGCCGCTGCGGCCAAATAGCGCTTGCGGCGTTGCCTCGTGGCGCTGGCACGTTACGTGCCCGCTGCTATCAAGGCA
>NW_025290425.1:0-1069 GCF_018294505.1 Triticum aestivum | reverse complement strand
TTCGTGGACTATTACTCACCGTTTTGGGGTCCCGTAGCGATTTCCATAGTTGTTGAACACCAAGGTGCACTTACGTGTCAGTCATCAACACTCGCATGTTTTGTCGATTGTGACCTGTTTCATTGACTATTACTCACCGTTTTGGGGTCCCGTAGCAATTTCCATAGTTGTTGAACCCCAAGGTGCACTTACGTGTCGGTCATCAACACTCGCGTTTTGTGTCGATTGTGACCCGTTTCGTGGACTATTACTCACCGTTTTGGGGTCCCGTAGTGATTTCCGTAGTTATTGAACCCCAAGGTGCACTTACGTGTCGGTCATCAACACTCGCAGTTTTGGCCGATTCTGGCCCATTTCGTGGACTATTACTCACTGTTTTTGGGTCCCGGAGTGATTTCAGCGATTGATGAACCCCGGGGTGCGTCTGCTTGTCGGTGATCAACACTCGCGGTTTTTAGCGATTCTGACCCGTTTCGTGGACTATTAATTATTGTTTGGGGTCCCAGAGCGATTTCCATGGTTGTCGAATCCCAAGGAGTGCATACGTGTTGGTTGTCAAGACTGGTAGTTCGGGCTGATTCTGACCCGTTTCTTGGACTATTACTCGGTTTTGAGGTCTCGAAGTGATTTCCACGATTGACGAACCCCAGGGTGTGTCTACGTGTCGGTCATCAACACTAGTGGTTTTTGTTGATTGTGACCCGTTCGTGGACTATTACTCACCGTTTTGGGGTCCCGTAGCGATTTCCATAGTTGTTGAACCCCAAGGAGCACTTACGTGTCAGTCATCAACACTCGCATGTTTTGTCGATTGTGACCTGTTTCATGGAGTATTACTCACCGTTTTGGGGTCCCGTAGCAATTTCCATAGTTGTTGAACCCCAAGGTGCACTTACGTGTCGGTCATCAACACTCGCGTTTTTTGTCGATTGTGACCCGTTTCGTGGACTATTACTCACTGTTTTGGGGTCCCGTAGTGATTTCAGCGATTGACGAACCCCGGGGTGCGTCTGCTTGTCGGTGATCAACACTCGCGGTTTTTAGCGATTCTGACCAGTTTCGTGGACTA
>NW_025290424.1:0-1069 GCF_018294505.1 Triticum aestivum | reverse complement strand
ACAAACTTGTTCCACATTCTTCCTTCTTTACAATTCTGCATTACATCTTTAAAATCAGCATCATGCACATATTGATCTTTGATGGTCTCCAAACCAAATATTTTGAAGTCAAGTTGTGAAAGCATAGTGTAGCGACGAGACAATGCATCAGCAATAACATTTTCTTTTCCCTTCTTGTGTTTAATGACATAAGGGAAAGTCTCAATGAATTCAACCCATTTAGCATGTCTACGATTCAGTTTAGCTTGACTTTTAATATGTTTCAAAGATTCATGATCAGAATGTATAACAAATTCTTTGGGCCATAAATAATGTTGCCATGTTTCTAAAGTCCGAACAAGAGCATATAATTCTTTATCATAAGTAGAATAATTCAGACTAGGCCCACTTAATTTTTCAGAAAAGTATGCAACAGGTTTGCCATCTTGTAATAACACACCTCCTAATCCAATTCCACTAGCATCACATTCAAGCTCAAAAGTCTTATTAAAATCAGGAAGTTGGAGTAAAGGAGCATGTGTCAACTTATCTTTCAATACAGTGAAGGCTTCTTCCTGTGCGGTACCCCAAAGAAAAGGCACATCTTTCTTTGTAAGCTCATTGAGAGGTGCAGCAATGGTGCTGAAGTCTCTCACAAAACGCCTATAGAATCCAGCGAGGCCAAGGAAACTCCTCACTTGTGTGACCGTTTTGGGCTGCGGCCAACTCTCAATAGCTTCAATCTTGGCTTTATCAACTTCAATTCCCTGTGGAGTAACAACATAGCCAAGAAAAGACACTCGGTCGGTGCAAAAGGTGCACTTCCCAAGGTTACCAAACAAACGTGCATCACGTAGTGCAATAAAAACAGCACGTAAATGTTCCAAATGTTCCTCCAAAGATCTGCTATAAATCAATATGTCATCAAAGTAAACCACCACAAATCGTCCAATGAAAGCACGTAAAACTTCGTTCATTAATCTCATGAAAGTACTAGGTGCATTAGTTAACCCAAAAGGCATGACTAACCACTCATATAATCCAAACTTAGTTTTAAATGTTGTTTTCCATTCATCTCCCAATTTCATAC
>NW_025290423.1:0-1069 GCF_018294505.1 Triticum aestivum | reverse complement strand
TTTTCTGATCATTTTTCATATATAATTTGTCCAATTTGGAGTTACAGAATAAAAGTTATGAATTTTTGAAGTTTAATTAATATTCTGGAATTTCCTGATTTAATTTAAATCCAGAAATTCAATTACTGCGTCAGCCTGACGTCACAGTGGCATCAGCAGGTCAACAGGGCTGGCTCGGGTCAAACCTGACGTGTGGGGTCCACACGTCAGTGACACAGGGGCTAATCCCGCGTTGACCCGGGCTGGTTAGCTTTGACTAGGCCCTGGGCCCACTTGTCAGCGTCAGTAGGTGGGGGGGTTAGTGACTAATTAACTAAGCCACGTCAGCCCGCCGGAGTTCTGGCCGGCGGCGACCATTAGCGCGGCGGCGAGAGTGGTTTTGGTCGTTTCGGCCACCAAATGGACCGCGGAGGCCACCGGAGTGGAGCTGAGGACAACCCGCAGCTCTTGGCGGAGCCCGTTGGGGTCGGGGTGGCCGGAGTCGACGGCGGCGAGCTCGGCTGCGGCCGCCGGGGTTCGGTCGTGCACGGGAACGGTGCTGGAGCTCGAAGTCAAGCAAGGCGAGGCGCTAGGGATGCTCTACGGGGTTCTGTGAACCCGTTGGACTCGCCGGGGTGACCAAATGGTCACCGGAGCTGCGTCGACGGCGAGCTCGGCGACGGCAGAGGTTCGGCCGTGGTGGGGAGGAAGCTACGGTGAGGGAACAAGGGGAAAGAGAGGGGGAAACGGTGGCGTAGCTCACCGCGGTTGCAGTGGGCGTCGAAGCGGGCTCGGGGACGCGCTGGAGACGGCGAATTCGACGGCGGCGGTGGTCGGAGCCCGAAGAGGGGAACGGCGACGTGGCGGCGATGCAGGGCTTCCAGGGAGCTGTGGAGCGGTGGGGAGGAAGAGGGAGTTGTGGCGGAGCTTCTGAGCTAGTCGGGGGAGCGAGGGGTGGTCGGAGACGGTGGCTATGGCGAACGGCGGCGACGGTGGTGTTCGGTCGGGCGGGGGAGAGAGCGAGGGAGAGCCGGGGGAGAGTGAATGGGGTGTCGGCGAGGTCGGGGCGACGACCAGAAGACGATCCACG
>NW_025290422.1:0-1069 GCF_018294505.1 Triticum aestivum | reverse complement strand
AACTTCCCTGCAGGGGTGCACCACATAGCCCAACACGCTCGATCCCATTTGGCCGGACACACTTTCCTGGGTCATGCCCGGCCTCGGAAGATCAACATGTCGCAGCCCCACCTAGGCAAAACAGAGAGGCCAGCACGCCGGTCTAAACCTAAGCGCGCAGGGGTCTGGGCCCATCGCCCTGAGCACACCTGCACGTTGCGAGGGCGGCCGGAAGCAGACCTAGCCTAGTAGGCGTTCCAGTCCAATCCGGCGCGCGCCGCTCCGTCGCTGACGTCTGAAGTGCTTCGGCTGATACCACGACGTCGGGATACCCATAACTACTCCCACGTAGATGGTTAGTGCGTATAGGCTCGTAGCCAGACTCAGATCAAATACCAAGATCTCGTTAAGCGTGTTAAGTGTCCGCGAACGCCGAACAGGGCCAGGCCCACCTGTCTCCTAGGTGGTCTCAACCTGCCCTGTCGCTCCGCCACAAAGTAATAGTCGAGGGCCGTCGGGAACCCAGGCCCACCTCTACCGGGATGGAGCCACCTGTCCTTTCAGCCCCCTCGTCAGAATCACTTGCGGGTACTCAATGAGCTGACCCGACTTTAGTCACCATCTGTATAGTATGTATGAATGTATAGAATATACCCGTGACCACCTCCCAAGTGATCACAGCCCGATAGTATAGCAAGGCAGACTGACAAGAATGTAGGGCCAATGATGATAAACTAGCATCCTATACTAAGCATTTAGGATGGCAGGTAAGGTATCAACAGATGTAGCGACAATGTCAGGCTATGCATCAGAATAGGATTAACGAAAGCAGTAACATGCTACACTACTCTAATGCAAGCAGTATAGAGGAGAATAGGCGATATCTGGTGATCAAAGGGGGGGCTTGCCTGGTTGCTCTGGCAAGAGAGAGGGGTCGTCAACTCCGTAGTCGAACTGGGCAGCAGCAGCGTCGGTCTCGTAGTCTACCGGAGAGAAGAGGGGGAAGAAATAATGAATACAGAGCAAACAAAGCATCACAAAATATAACAAGGCAATACGCGGTGTTCGGTGTGCCCTAACGCGGTAGTAG
>NW_025290421.1:0-1069 GCF_018294505.1 Triticum aestivum | reverse complement strand
TGTGGATACATAGACAACACCATGTCCCTAGTAAGCCTCTAGTTGACTAGCTCGTTAATTAATAGATGGTTACGGTTTCCTGACCATGGACATTGGATGTCGTTGATAACGGGATCACATCATTAGGAGAATGATGTGATGGACAAGACCCAATCCTAAGCCTAGCACAAGATCATGTAGTTCGTATGCTAAAGCTTTTCTAATGTCAAGTATCATTTCCTTAGACCATGAGATTGTGCAACTCCCGGATACCGTAGGAGTGCTTTGGGTGTGCCAAACGTCACAACGTAACTGGGTGGCTATAAAGGTACACTACGGGTATCTCTGAAAGTGTCTGTTGGGTTGGCACGAATCAAGATTGGGATTTTGTCACTCCGTGTAAACGGAGAGGTATCTCTGGGCCCACTCGGTAGGACATCATCATAATGTGCACAATGTGACCAAGGGGTTGATCACGGGATGATGTGTTACGGAACGAGTAAAGAGACTTGCCGGTAACGAGATTGAACAAGGTATCGGTATACCAACGATCGAATCTCGGGCAAGTACCATACCGCTAGACAAAGGGAATTGTATACGGGATTGATTGAGTCCTTGACATCGTGGTTCATCTGATGAGATCATCGTGGAACATGTGGGAGCCAACATGGGTATCCAGATCCCGCTGTTGGTTATTGACCGGAGAACATCTCGGTCATGACTACATGTCTCCCGAACCCGTAGGGTCTACACACTTAAGGTTCGATGACGCTAGGGTTATAAAGGAAGTTTGTATGTGGTTACTGAATGTTGTTCGGAGTCCCGGATGAGATCCCGGACGTCACGAGGAGTTCCGGAATGGTCCGGAGGTAAAGATTTATATATAGGAAGTCCTGTTTCGGCCATCGGGACAAGTTTCGGGGTCATCGGTATTGTACCGGGACCACCGGAAGGGTCCCGGGGGCCCACCGGGTGGGGCCACCTGCCCCGGGGGGGCACATGGGCTGTAGGGGGTGCGCCTTGGCCTACATGGGCCAAGGGCACCAGCCCCTAGAGGCCCATGCGCCAAGATATAGGAAAAAGGGGAGAG
>NW_025290420.1:0-1069 GCF_018294505.1 Triticum aestivum | reverse complement strand
TAGTCCAAGAAACGGGCCAGAATCGGCCCAAACCGTGATTGTTGATGACCGACATGTAAGCGCACCTTGGAATTCGACAACCATGGAAATCGCTTTGGGACCCCAAAACGGTGAGTAATAGTCCATGAAAAGGGCCAGAATCGGCGAAAACTGGGAGTGTTGATGACCAACACGTAAGCACACCTTGGAGTTCAACAACTACGGAAATCGCTTCGGGACCCCAAAACCGTGAGTAATAGTCCACGAAACATGTCACAATTGGCCAAAACTGTGAGTGTTGACGACAGACACATAAATGCACCCCGGGGTTCATCAATCGTGGAAATCCCTCTGGGTCTCCAAAACACGGAGTAATAGTGCACGAAACGGACACGATTCGGCCAAATATGTGAGTGTTGATGACCGACACGTAAATGCACCCTGGGGTTCGTCAATCATGGAAATGACTCCGAGACCCCAAAATAGAGTAGTAGTCCAAGAAACGGGCCAGAATCGGCCCAAACTGTGATTGTTGATGACCGACACGTAAGCGCACCTTGGAGTTCGACAACCATGCAAATCGCTTTGGGACCCCAAAACGGTGAGTAATAGTCCATGAAACGGGCCAGAATCGGCCAAAACTGTCAGTGTTGACGACCAACACGTAAGAACACCTTGGGGTTCAACAACTATGGAAATTGCTTCGGGACCCCAAAACGGTGAGTAATAGTCCACGAAACCCGTCAGAATTGGCCAAAACTCTCAGTGTTGACGACGGACACATAAACGAACCCCGGGGTTCATCGATCGTGGAAATTGCTCTAGGTCCCCAAAACGCTGAGTGATAGTGCACAAAACGGACTAGAATCGGCCGAATATGTGAGTGTTGATGACCGACACGTAAACGCACCAAGGGTTCGTCAATCATCGAAATGACTCCAAGACCCCAAAATAGAGTAATAGTCCAAGAAACGGGCCAGAATCGGCCCAAACCGTGATTGTTGATGACCGACATGTAAGCGCACCTTGGAATTCGACAACCATGGAAATCGCTTTGGGACCCCAAAACGGTGAGTAATAGTCCATGAAA
>NW_025290419.1:0-1069 GCF_018294505.1 Triticum aestivum | reverse complement strand
TCCCGCCAGACATTCGCCCTTTACTTGTCGGGATCTTCCCTCTTCTCTTCGTCCAAATTTGTGTCCTAATTGTGTTTTTCTGCTTCCTCCTTGTCTCGCAAAACTGTGCTGACCGCTTCAGTTCTTAAATTCCCAGAGATGGGTAGCGGACTTCTATCGATGCTCTTGGTAGTGAAGAAGGTACCGGGATGCGGTGAACCTGAGTTCGTCTCCACCCTCAATATAGACAATCCAATAAGAACCAATAGCTCTGTCGTTGTGTATCAGCATTGGGTACTAGTACTAGCATGCCATATATGTTTGCACTACCCTATGCATATTGCATTATTATCACTAGAAGTTGAATAAAGGTTGTTGCTTGGAGTAGTACACGTACATGTGACCCCTAACGTGTCCGTGACTTGTTTTTTAAAACAATTTTTACTTGTAGGGTGACTTTTATGTACCGCTGACCGCTCATTCGTTATGGGAACCAATAAACACTCCCGCCAGACATTCGCCCTTTACTTGTCGGGATCTTCCCTCTTCTCTTCGTCCAAATTCGTGTCCTAATTGTGTTTTTCTGCTTCCTCCTTGTCTCGCAAAATTTTGCTGACCGCTTCAGTTCTTAAATTCCCAGAGATGGGTAGCGGACTTCTATCGATGCTCTTGGTAGTGAAGAAGGTACCGGGATGCGGTGAACCTGAGTTCGTCTCCACCCTCAATATAGACAATCCAATAAGAACCAATAGCTCTGTCGTTGTGTATCAGCATTGGGTACTAGTACTAGCATGCCATATATGTTTGCACTACCCTATGCATATTGCATTATTATCACTAGAAGTTGAATAAAGGTTGTTGCTTGGAGTAGTACACGTACATGTGACCCCTAACGTGTCCGTGACTTGTTTTTTAAAACAATTTTTACTTGTAGGGTGACTTTTATGTACCGCTGACCGCTCATTCGTTATGGGAACCACTAAACACTCCCGCCAGACATTCGCCCTTTACTTGTCGGGATCTTCCCTCTTCTCTTCGTCCAAATTCGTGTCCTAATTGTGTTTTTCTGCTTCCTCCTTGTCTCGCAAAA
>NW_025290418.1:0-1069 GCF_018294505.1 Triticum aestivum | reverse complement strand
AAAGAAAAAGAAAATGTTTTATAAATAAAAATAATTAGTTTAGCTAAACACTCACTGACATGTGGGGCCCATCCCTCTAATTATACTGTTAGATTAGTTTAATTAAGTATTAGACTAACAGAGGCTGACATGTGGGTCCCACTGGACCCACCTGTCTGGTTTGACTGGTCAGCCGACCTGTTGACTTGCTGACGTCAGCATTGCCTCATGCTGACGTCATAATTCATTTTTCTTAATATAAATAATTCCAGAAATTCAAATAAACTTTGAAAATTCATATCTTTTAAACCGTAACTCGGATGAAAATGTTTTCTATATGAAAGTTGCTCAGAACGACGAGACGAATCCGACTACGCAGTCCGTTCATCCACCGCACCTCCCTAACCTATCGAACTAGCAACTTTCCCCCTCCGATCCGTCTGTCCGAAAACGCGGAACATCGGGCATACCTCCCGGATGTCCCCCCCCTTCACCGGTACCACCTACTGTCGCGTTAGGGCACCCCTAGCACCGCTCATTGTCATGTCACGCATCGTCATGCTTATGTTTGCATTGTATTTACTGTTTCTTCCCCCTCTTCTCTCCGGTAGACTACGAGACTGACACTGCTGCTGCCCAGTTCGACTACGGAGTCGACGACCCCTCCTACTTGCCAGAGCAACCAGGCAAGCCCCCCCCCCTTGATCACCAGATATCGCCTACTCTACTCTCTACTACTTGCATTAGAGTAGTGTAGCATGTTACTACTTTCGATATCCTATTCTGATGCATAGCCTATCCTTGCTAACTACTGTTGTTACCTTTACCTGCAATCCTATCTGCTTAGTCTAGGATGCTAGATTTCCATCAGTGGCCCTACATTCTTGTCCGTCTGCTGTGCTATACTATCGGGCCGTGATCACCTGGGCGGTGATCACGGGCATATACTTATATACTATATACATGACACATGTGATGACTAAAGTCGGGTCGGCTCGTAGGAGTACCCGCAAGTGGATCTTTGTGGCGGAGCGACAGGGCAGGTTGAGACCGCCTAGGTAAGAGGTGGGCCTGGCCCTGGTCGGCGTTC
>NW_025290417.1:0-1069 GCF_018294505.1 Triticum aestivum | reverse complement strand
GGCTGGCTGCTCGGGCGCGTCAGCGTAGGCGGAGAAGGAGGCAGAGTGCCGCCACGCGCCGGAGAAGGAGCCGGTCGAGTGCCCTAATCGTCACTCGCTGGAGGAGGAGGCGGTGGAGGAGGCGGGGTGCCCTGACTCGCCGGAGGAGGAGGCGGTGGAGGAGGCAGAGTGCCCTGACTTGCCGGAGGAGGAGGAGGCGGAGGCGTCCGGTTCAGAAGGTTGATGAGCTCCTTCCGCCATAGGCATGGAGTCTTCAGAGAAGACCCCAGCCTAGTCTCCCCCTCACCGGTAGGGTGGTCAAGCTGGAGGTCCTCAAATCCCTCCGTTATTTCATCCACCATCACCCTAGCATATCCTTCTGGAATCGGTCGGCAGTGAAAAGTTGTGTCGGGTTCAGTAGGATAAACAGAGCCAACAGCCGCCTTCACCTTCAAATTCATCCATTGCGTCATAAGGTGGCAATTTTGAGACTCCGTGATAGCATCCACGGGATAGCTGGCAGGAGCCGTCAAGGCATGCTTCGGCTGAAGCAGCTCGGTGGAAGCCACGCTGCTTCTCCGCTGAGATGGCGGGGTAGCTTCGGGGAAAGCTTCGGCAGTACGTTTGCTGCGATTTGCTTCTCGTTCCTATATCGCTTGTACCCTTGCTTGCAGCGCCTGCATTTGGGTCTGCTGCAATTTTTTCCTCCTCTCCTGGGATTTGTAACCGCCTGCGTCCAGAAACCCAACCTTCCACGGAATGGAGCCTGGCGTGCCTCGTGTCCGTCCAGGGTGCTCAGGATTCCCGAGGGCCAGTGTGAGCTCGTCGCTCTCTCTATCTGGAAAGAACGTCCCTTGCTGCGCTGCTTCAATATACTGCTGAAGCTTTCTGACTGGTATGTCCATTTGATCGTTCGTCCAAATGCACTTCCCTATTACAGGGTCCAAGGTTCCGCCAGCCCCGAAGAACCAAGTCCGGGAACGGTCTGGCCAGTTAATTGTCTCTGGTTCGATCCCTTTATCAACCAGATCATTCTCAGTCTTGGCCCACATAGGCCGGGCTACGAGGTAGCCACCTGACCCCGAGCGAT
>NW_025290416.1:0-1069 GCF_018294505.1 Triticum aestivum | reverse complement strand
ATCGTTCTGTTTAATCTGATAATCGTGTTTTCCTTTCCATTCTTGACTTAACTAAGCAGAGATAATTCCCTGCTTAGGTAGGCACCTTGTTGTACCATTCTGTCTGTAAGATCCTGTTACTATTGTTGATGACATTCTGGTAGCCACCGATGGGTGAGAACCTTGCCTATTGGTCCGCCTCGTTCAACGAGCGGGAAAATGGTTTCTCTTTGTTCCTCGTCCTTGGTACCGGCATTGTTGCCGACATAGCTGACAAGCTATCCACTGACATGCCTTCCTGTCGCGGCTGTGCAAGATGTCACCACCTTTCCTACTTTTAAACCACATGGTGGGCCCATAACCCACATGTCCACTGGATCGAAACCTGACTCTTCTTTGCAACCCGGATTCTAATGTATCCTTTGCACCTGGCTTCGTGTGTGATTCACGAGCTAAATGCTATGCCATTATTCATCCTGGAATCAAACACCATGTTATTCTCGTTGTTCAAACCCCCATTCCAGCTTCTGTCTAGTCATCGAATGATTGCCTACCCGTTTGAAACTTTGCTACCATCGTATATTGCACTCAACGAATTCACCGAAATACAACTCATGGCGGATCTTGTGTATTTTCCATTGAGTTCATCGTCAGATGCCCATCTTAGTGGAGATGCGTTCTTCCGGAGTTTTTCCCCTTGATCGCGTTCGTAGGACGATGGAGATCCCGAAGAAAGGATGACGAATTGATCATGATGACCTAGAGCAGAGAAATGAAGACTCCAACGTAATGGATCCACCTCTTCGAGAAGAGCAACCAAAGACGAGAAGATTCATTAGGATTTCGTAACCAGACCTTCCCCCCTAGTCCCCCTCTTAAATCTCGGGACGAGATTTCTTGTAGTGGAGGAGAATTGTGACGCCCGGATAATTAAGCTACAGTAACCCTCTCCTAATGATGCCATGTCATCGCTGTCACTTTAGTTAATCTCGCGATGGTTCAAAAACGATTCAAATTCAAATTTAACTTAAAGTCCAAAATAAAAGTTTTCAAACATGAAAGCTAAAATGTTCAAAGTGTGGCAAATAAT
>NW_025290415.1:0-1069 GCF_018294505.1 Triticum aestivum | reverse complement strand
TTATATATCTAGCTAGGAAAGGAAGAAGAAGAAAAAGAATGAGAGGAAAAAGGAAAATAAGAAGAGGAAGAAATAAAGGAGAAGAAGAGGAGAAATAAATAAGAAGAAGAAAAAAGAAGAAAAAGAAGAGGAGAAGATGAAAGGAATAGAGGAGAAGAAGAGAAAATGGAATATTTTATCGGGTCTATCGTCGTCAATATACCCCTCCCGATAACTTCAACACGAGGGGGATCGATATACCCCCCTCCCCGATAATATTATTTTCCCATGTATGTATGTCGTGCCGATATAAACTCCCGATAACTTCAACACGTGGGGGCGGGGGTCGATATACCCCCCTCCCGATAACTTCAACACGAGGGGGGGTCGATATACCCCCTCCCGATAACTTCAACACGTGAGAGGGGTCGATATACCCCCTCCCCGATAACATTATTTTCCCGTGTATGTATGTCATCCTTGTCAATATTACCCCCTCCTTGAAGCATTCTCGAGGCCACCCCAAACCCTTGAAGCATTGTCGAGGCCACCCCAAACCCTAGAGAAGCAGCATCGAGGCCACTAATTAATATGATTCCTTACTATGATTAGCTTCTAGCTAGTTCTATGTTTGCCACTAATATATCCATCTGTCATGTTTGAATAATAATTTCCATGTTGTAAATATTTGTAGAAACTATGGACACCCCCCGAGACGAAGCACAAGAATCGTTGTTGGGGGACATAATCGCACAAGGAAGTGATGCCGTCTGCTCGTTGTTTCTCAACGACACCGATGGTCTGGAAGGAGAGGGTGAAGAAGAAGCTGGCTATGATTATGATGGCTCCGGTGACCCAATGCCGGTGCAAGAAGGAGACCGTGAGGACGGCTCCGGTGACCCAATGCCGGTGCAAGAAGGAGACCATGAGGACGGCTCCGGTGACCCAATGCCGGTGCAAGAAGGAGACCGTGATGACGGCTCCGGTGACCGAACCGAGTCCGGCCGGGTATATATATTAGTTAAGCATGTGCTGACTAGCTAATTGATGCATTCATTGTTTTGGTATGTACACATATTAATTAACTCTC
>NW_025290414.1:0-1069 GCF_018294505.1 Triticum aestivum | reverse complement strand
TTCTCAATGTGAAATCAACGAATGGTGTTTAATTAATTACACTTTTTAGATGAACCTGGTAATAAAGTAAAAAATAAGAGAGTAGTTTAGAAAAATGAACAAAAGAGTGATGGCCCATGGTGTTTAATTAAGTTAGAAACGGTAACGGTGAAATGCAAGGATTTCGCTCATGACAATAGATGAACCCTTCTCGCCAAACGATTAGGGACGAGAAACTAGGATTCTAGTCCTCATAAGAGTTGAATCCTTCTCAATAGAGATATGGCCTGCCACCACAGAAAAATACAACAATTGTTTTAAAAACACTTTCAAGCACAATTCATAATTTATTTTCACACACATTTCAATGATTTATTCATATTTCAATCAATTTTAGAAAGATTCCACCAACAATTCACTCAAATTTTAATTATATTATACATGTTTTAAAATCAGTCATATTATGAATAGTTGTGAAACTTGCATTTCAAACTTTGAAACAGTAACAAAACCTTCTAGCCCCAAACAAGTTGGTTAGGCTAGAGTTGAAACCCATAAACTAGTCACAGTTTCTAGCACATGGATGGCTAACTTCCACACATACATGTCCATGGCTAGTTCTTTGATAATATTTTTCTTGTGGGTTTCATCTTCCTAAGAGTGACTGAGCGTTTAACGTTGGCTCACCAAGTCTATCACAACCCTTCTCCTTTACTGGACTTGGGACCGGCAATTCAAATGTTTGAAACTAATTCCGAAAGTTATTTTGATTGTTCAAGTACTTTAGTTTTCAGATTTTTAATTTTCTATAAAAAATCATTGACATTTTTTGCATGTACTATTACTTTTGAAAACACCTACAGTAATTCCATTATATTTGAAAACTATAAATTATCTCACCAATTTCAAAGTCGTCACCAACTATTCATTTTGATCCATTAGATATTGCAGCCTTTCAAAGTCGTCACCAACTATTCATTTTGATCCATTAGATATTCATTTTGATCCATTAGATTTTGATCTGGTGTCGTCAATGTGCCCCACCGCCTCCTCGTATGCTTTCATTGCCGTCGGATCTTGGGGGGGGGGG
>NW_025290413.1:0-1069 GCF_018294505.1 Triticum aestivum | reverse complement strand
GGGTTGTGCATAATTTAAATACTTTGTGTGGTGAAGATAGAGCATAGCTAGACTATATGATTTTGTAGGGATAACTTTCTTTGGCCATGTTATTTTGAGAAGACATAATTGCTTAGTTAGTATGCTTGAAGTATTATTATTTTTATGTCAATATTAAACTTTTGTCTTGAATCTTTCGGGTCTGAATATTCATACCACAATTAAGAGAATTACGTTGAAATTATGCCAAGTAGCATTCCACATTAAAAATTCTGTTTTTATCATTTACCTACTCGAGGACGAGCAGGAATTAAGCTTGGGGATGCTTGATACGTCTCCAATGTATATATAATTTTTTATTGTTCCATGCTATATTATATTCTGTTTTAGACATTAATGGGCTTTATTATACACTTTTATATTATTTTTGGGACTAACCTATTAACCGGAGGCCCACCCCAGAATTGCTGTTTTTTGCCTAGTTCAGAGTTTCACAGAAAAAGAATATCAAACGGAGTCCAAACGGAATGAAACCTTCGGAAACGTGATTTTGGGAACGAACGTGATCTAGAGGACTTGGACCCTATGTCAAGAAATCTACCAGGAAGGCACGAGGTAGGGGGGCGCGCCCTCGTGGGGCCCACGTTGCTCCACCGACGTACTTCTTCCTCCTATACATACCTACGTACCCCCAAACTACCAGATACGGAGCCAAAAACCTAATTCCATCGTCGCAACCTTCTGTACCCGTGAGATCCCATCTTGGGGCCTTTTCCGGAGCTCCGCCGGAGGGGGCATCGATCACGGAGGGCTTCTACATCAACACCATAGCCTCTCCGATGATGTGTGAGTAGTTTACCTCAGACCTTCGAGTCCATAGTTATTAGCTAGATGGCTTCTTCTCTCTTTTTGGATCTCAATACAATGTTCTCCCCCTCTCTTGTGGAGATCTATTCGATGTAATCTTCTTTTGCGGTGTGTTTGTTGAGACCGATGAATTGTGGGTTTATGATCAAGTTTATCTATGAACAATATTTGAATCTTGTCTGAATTCTTTTATGTATGATTGGTTATCTTTGCAAGTCTCTTC
>NW_025290412.1:0-1069 GCF_018294505.1 Triticum aestivum | reverse complement strand
CGTTATATTATGTTTGACGTTTGCGATATGTTTAAGCTCGATGCTCATTGCTCGCGCGTCTTGGGGCGGCTTTGTGGCGCGAAGAGCGCGTTCTGAAAGGGGTGGAAAAAACTCGTGTTGCTGCGGTATGGAGGGAGGGGTGGAAACCGTGGAAAACTCGTCTCCGTGATTGAGCGGGAGAGTAAGTAGTATAGGACATTATCCATTGTTAGGGAACGGTTGTAATGGTAGTGAGAATGTAGAATCGTCTTTGGAGCGGACCTGGGAGTGGCAAGCATAAGGGACGAAGACGGGGAAACATGTCGGATGCGATCATACCAGCACTAAAGCACCGGATCCCATCAGAACTCCGAAGTTAAGCGTGCTTGGGCGAGAGTAGTACTAGGATGGGTGACCTCCTGGGAAGTCCTCGTGTTGCATTCCTTTTATAATTATTTTTTGCGCCTTGTGACAAACATGTCGCACCTGCGCGATATATATTAATCCCGTTATATTATGTTTGACGTTTGCGATATGTTTAAGCTCGATGCTCATTGCTCGCGCGTCTTGGGGCGGCTTTGTGGCGCGAAGAGCGCGTTCTGAAAGGGGTGGAAAAAACTCGTGTTGATGCGGTATGGAGGGAGGGGTGGAAACCGTGGAAAACTCGTCTCCGTGATTGAGCGGGAGAGTAAGTAGTATAGGACATTATCCATTGTTAGGGAACGGTTGTAATGGTAGTGAGAATGTAGAATCGTCTTTGGAGCGGACCTGGGAGTGGCAAGCATAAGGGACGAAGACGGGGAAACATGTCGGATGCGATCATACCAGCACTAAAGCACCGGATCCCATCAGAACTCCGAAGTTAAGCGTGCTTGGGCGAGAGTAGTACTAGGATGGGTGACCTCCTGGGAAGTCCTCGTGTTGCATTCCTTTTATAATTATTTTTTGCGCCTTGTGACAAACATGTCGCACGTGCGCGATATATATTAATCCCGTTATATTATGTTTGACGTTTGCGATATGTTTAAGCTCGATGCTCATTGCTCGCGCGTCTTGGGGCGGCTTTGTGGCGCGAAGAGCGCGTTCTGAA
>NW_025290411.1:0-1069 GCF_018294505.1 Triticum aestivum | reverse complement strand
TGTGCTGGGTTGGGGCTAGCGTGCCCTTTTTATAGAAAAGGGGACGGAGTCTTCCTTCGCACGCTTGCGAATGAGACATTTTAGCCATCGGTCACTGGCGTGTGATTGACGGGCTAGGTTGATAGGTTGGGCACCGACTGCCAAAAGTGTCGGGGTCATTGTGTGGCTATCTTGCACAAGAAGCTTGGCTGGGGTTTGGTTAAGGTCTGGTGGGTTGGTTTGCCTAAGTTTTTAGACCTGGCTAAGATAGGATTAGCCAATGGTCAGCCTAGCTCTGATACCAAGTTTGTGGGGACCGGTTTCTCCAGGTATTAATTCCCAGAAAATGGCCCTTGTGCTCATCCGCCCCAGGACTACTGTTAGCTGATGAGGCACCAACTTGATACAGAAATTCCAAGCAAAACACAAAATATGAAGTACAAGACCATTCTGGTCTGTGAGTACAACAACTGATTTCTAGCGGTTGATGGCGGAAGCGGGTTGTGAAACATCAGTGTCCATGGAACTCCATTTCCCACGGGAACAGCTGACCAGGTTAACTCCTATCTTCGCGAGGCTGCTATCACTGTTGCTTAGGTTCCGGGGCTGTCGGCACGGTCGCTCCTCTCCGCGCAAGAAAAATCTGGCCAAGACAATAGCCAGGGGCAAGCCAGTGAGTACTTTGAATGTACTCGCAAACATTGTGAACACATGTATAATATGACAATGATGTGCTGAAAATATTTTATGCTCATGACGTCAGTCACAAAAGATAAATAAAACTCTGATGCGTGCAAGCATGTTATTTATGAATATGCAACAACATAGTAGTATTAAAATTAAGAAATAAATAACAGGCATGCCACAGTCAGGCGTCTTAGCGACACCACATAAAGGGCTTTAAAAGAAATGCCACAGTCGGGCGTCTGAACGACACCACATAAAGGGCTTTAAAAGAAATGCCACAGTCAGGCATCTGAGCGACACCACATAAAGGGCTTTAAAAGAAAATGCCACAGTCGGGCATCTGAGCGACACCACATAAAGGGCTTTAAAAGAAATGCCACAGTTGGGCGTCTGAGCGACACCA
>NW_025290410.1:0-1069 GCF_018294505.1 Triticum aestivum | reverse complement strand
TTTTTTTTTTCTCACGCCTTTTTTTTCTTTTTCTTCTCCCTCTTTTTTTTTCTTTCCTTTTTTCTCTCTTTTTTTCTTTATCTTCTTTTTCTCCCTCTTTCCAAGACAAACTAGATAAGATACAGATTCGATCAGGCGAAGATGTGAGTGACCTCAACTATGATTATGACAATAAATAGTGTGTAGCACATGGTGGAAATTGGTGGATGGGATAATGATGCAGCGGCTGCGTGACTAATGTGAACAGAACTCGAAACTCTAAAGGAACTAGACACTAAGACCAGCAACTCGACACGGCGATGCAACAGATAATTCAATAATGCAAACAATGAAAAGAAAATTGCAAAGGCTCAGTCTGGCTAGGACAAAGGATGAATAGATCTAACTTTTGTTTTGTGGCTTTTTCTTGGACAATAGGTAAGAAAATAAATCTAATCTAGGAAAAACTGGAAATTCTCACCGAGCAACCTGAAAACTGATACCACTTGATAGAGGCGGGGTGTCCCGATCTTTCGATGAGATGGTAACTATCGATTTGGTGGAGACGACTTTAACGATCCGACTACAAACGTGCACGACATTGCGCCTTAGCAATCGCTAAACCAATCTCCTGAGGTTACTGACGATGCCGGAAGCACGGTCAGCCTGACCACGAAGGTCTATTCCTGCAAGCAATCGAAGAACGAGCTAGAATATGATAAAGCAATCTGAATATTGCAAATATATATGAGGTATTGATAATGGTGGGGATCCGTAAGCGGTCTTGGTCTGGTCGTTGGACACAAACGAAGTACACGAAGTTGCAATGGCTAACTTTTAACTAAACAAATCCCAAGGAAAAGCTACTAGATGGATCTACTTATATAGGAGCAAGGGGTGGCGGCCAAGGAGGTGGGAGAACGTCCCAAGGCAGCCTAAAACTAAATCTAGGTCGTACAAGGCCAATGGGCCCAAGTGGAGGCGATGTAACACCTTTGGACTTGTAGTTTGACTCAGATTCTGCTGCAGCATCAGATTGTTTCGTCCACAACTCAACGCTCCGGACGAATTTGAAGGTGATTCCAATTGG
>NW_025290409.1:0-1069 GCF_018294505.1 Triticum aestivum | reverse complement strand
TTTTTTTTTTCTCACGCCTTTTTTTTCTTTTTCTTCTCCCTCTTTTTTTTTCTTTCCTTTTTTCTCTCTTTTTTTCTTTATCTTCTTTTTCTCCCTCTTTCCAAGACAAACTAGATAAGATACAGATTCGATCAGGCGAAGATGTGAGTGACCTCAACTATGATTATGACAATAAATAGTGTGTAGCACATGGTGGAAATTGGTGGATGGGATAATGATGCAGCGGCTGCGTGACTAATGTGAACAGAACTCGAAACTCTAAAGGAACTAGACACTAAGACCAGCAACTCGACACGGCGATGCAACCGATAATTCAATAATGCAAACAATGAAAAGAAAATTGCAAAGGCTCAGTCTGGCTAGGACAAAGGATGAATAGATCTAACTTTTGTTTTGTGGCTTTTTCTTGGACAATAGGTAAGAAAATAAATCTAATCTAGGAAAAACTGGAAATTCTCACCGAGCAACCTGAAAACTGATACCACTTGATAGAGGCGGGGTGTCCCGATCTTTCGATGAGATGGTAACTATCGATTTGGTGGAGACGACTTTAACGATCCGACTACAAACGTGCACGACATTGCGCCTTAGCAATTGCTAAACCAATCTCCTGAGGTTACTGACGATGCCGGAAGCACGGTCAGCCTGACCACGAAGGTCTATTCCTGCAAGCAATCGAAGAACGAGCTAGAATATGATAAAGCAATCTGAATATTGCAAATATATATGAGGTATTGATAATGGTGGGGATCCGTAAGCGGTCTTGGTCTGGTCGTTGGACACAAACGAAGTACACGAAGTTGCAATGGCTAACTTTTAACTAAACAAATCCCAAGGAAAAGCTACTAGATGGATCTACTTATATAGGAGCAAGGGGTGGCGGCCAAGGAGGTGGGAGAACGTCCCAAGGCAGCCTAAAACTAAATCTAGGTCGTACAAGGCCAATGGGCCCAAGTGGAGGCGATGTAACACCTTTGGACTTGTAGTTTGACTCAGATTCTGCTGCAGCATCAGATTGTTTCGTCCACAACTCAACGCTCCGGACGAATTTGAAGGTGATTCCAATTGG
>NW_025290408.1:0-1069 GCF_018294505.1 Triticum aestivum | reverse complement strand
CGTGTGTGGGATGAGCACAAAAAAGAGGAATTTAACCTACGAGTGTTGCTTTTCGTAACCATCAACGATTGGCCTGCTCTTAGTAACCTTTCGGGACTGTCAAATAAGGGATACAATGCATGCACGCACTGCTTACATGAGACTGAAAGTGTACATTTGCCAAATTGTAAGAAGAACGTGTACCTTGGGCATCGTCGATTTCTTCCGAAAATTCATCCAGTAAGAAAGAAAGGCAAGCATTACAACGGTAAGGCAGATCACCGGCCGAAGCCTGCGGAACGCACTGGTGCTGAGGTATTTGATATGGTCAAGGATTTGAAAGTCATCTTTGGAAAGGGTCCTGGCGGACAATCAGTTCCGAAGGGAGCTGACGGGCACGCAGCCATGTGGAAGAAGAAATCTATATTCTGGGAGCTAGAATATTGGAAAGTCCTAGAAGTCCGCTCTGCAATCGACGTGATGCACGTTACGAAGAATATTTGCGTGAACCTCCTAAGCTTCTTGGGCGTGTATGGGAAGACAAATGATACAAAGGAAGCACGGCAGGACCAGCAACGTTTGAAATACCCTGATGACCGGCATCCGGAATGGTTTCAAGGTCGTGCCAGCTACGCTCTGACCAAAGAAGAGAAGGTCATCTTTTTTGAATGCCTGAGCAGTATGAAGGTCCCGTCTGGATTCTCGTCCAATATAAAGGGAATAATAAACATGGCGGAGAAAAAGTTCCAAAATCTGAAGTCTCACGACTGCCACGTGATTATGACGCAATTGCTTCCGATTGCTTTGAGGGGGCTCCTGCCGGAAAATGTTCGAGTAGCCATTGTGAAGCTATGTGCATTCCTCAATGCAATCTCTCAGAAGGTAATCAATCTAGAAGATCTACCACGGTTACAGAACGATGTGATCCAATGTCTTGTCAGTTTCGAGTTGGTGTTCCCGCCATCCTTCTTCAATATTATGACGCACCTCTTGGTTCACCTAGTCGAAGAGATTTTCATTCTCGGTCCTGTATTTCTACACAATATGTTCCCCTTCGAGAGGTTCATGGGAGTATTAAAGAAATATGTTC
>NW_025290407.1:0-1069 GCF_018294505.1 Triticum aestivum | reverse complement strand
CCCTTTGTAACAGACGAGTTTCCGTATGAAATCCTGATACTTTGAAAGAGATTGTCCGTTTTCTACACGAAGTTAATCCGGTTTTTGCCGTAACCCTCTCAACTTTCTTGCACATGCTATGTGGATGAAATGATGATACCATGCAAACTTTCAACCTTTTCAGAGTTCATTTGAAATGCTTTTCAATTTTAGGGTCTTATTGCTCAAAATAATTAGTAAATGCATGAAAAATAACAAATGAAGTCAGAAAGGATTGAAAAATGATGATGTGGCTTTGAATGGTGCATTTTGAACACACAAAAAGTCAGGAGTTCAAATGAGGTTTAAAAAATGAAATCCCTTTGTAACAGACGAGTTTCCGGATGAAATCCTGATACTTTGAAAGAGATTGTCCGTTTTGTACACGAAGTGCATCCAGTTTTTGCCATAACCCTCTCAACTTTCTTGCACATGCTATGTGGATGAAATGATGATACCATGCCATCTTACAACCTTTTCAGAGTTCATTGAAATGCTTTTCAATTTTAGGGTCTTATAGCTCAAAATAATTAGTAAATGCATGAAAAATAACAAATGAAGTCAGAAAGGACTGAAAAATGATGATGTGGCTTTGAATGGTGCATTTTGAACACACAAAAAGTCAGGAGTTCAAATAAGTTTTAAAAAATGAAATCCCTTTGTAACAGACGAGTTTTCGGATGAAATCCTGATACTTTGAAAGAGATTGTCCGTTTTGTACAAGGAGTGCATCCAGTTTTTGCCGTAACCATCTCAACTTTCTGGCACATGCTATGTGGATGAAATGATGATATCATGCCAACTTACAACATTTTCGGAGTTCATTTGAAATGCTTTTCAATTTTAGGGTCTTATAGCTCAAAATAATTAGTAAATGCATGAAAAATAACAAATGAAGTCAGAAAGGATTGAAAAATGATGACATAGCTTTGAATGGTGCATTTTGAACACACAAAAAGTCAGGAGTTCAAATAAGTTTTTAAAAAATGATCGAAATCCCTTTGTAACAGACGAGTTTCCGTATGAAATCCTGATACTTTGAAAGAGATTG
>NW_025290406.1:0-1069 GCF_018294505.1 Triticum aestivum | reverse complement strand
ATCTAGAGCTTGCAGCCGTAGTCTATGCACTTAAGACCTGGCGACATTACCTCCTCGGTAATCGTTGCGAAATATTCACTGATCACCAAAGTCTGAAGTACATTTTCACCCAACCGGATTTGAATCTCAGGCAGAGACGTTGGGTTGAATTGATCACAGACTTCGACTTAGGAATAACCTACACCCCAGGGAAAGCCAACGTCATGGCTGATGCGCTAAGTCGTAAATCTTATTGTAACAACCTGATGTTACAACAAAGTCAACCGCTTCTCCATGAGGAATTTCGGAAGCTTAACCTTCACATTATACCTCAAGGTTTTCTTTCCACCTTGGTGGCAAAACCTACCCTTACGGATCAAATTATCAAAGCACAGAAGGTAGATCCGGGAATCTCCCGCATCAAGAGAAACATTCAGAAAGGAATTGCGAATTGCTTCTCCATTAATGATCAAGGGGTCGTATACTTCGGGGATCGATTAGTGGTTCCCAAAGTGCGCAACCTAAGGCGATTAATCCTTAAGGAAGCTCATGAATCTCCTCTCACCATTCATCCCGGTAGCACTAAGATGTATCAGGACCTACGCCAGAGGTTCTGGTGGACTAGGATGAAGAGAGAAATTGCTCAGTATATTGCAAATTGCGACGTCTGTCGACGTGTAAAAGCAGAGCATCAACGGCCTGCTGGCACCCTTCAACCCTTAGCTATTCCTGAATGGAAATGGGATAAAATTGGTATGGATTTCATTACCGGTTTTCCCAGGACCAAGAGAGGGAATAATGCTATTTTCGTCGTGGTCGATCGTCTTTCCAAAGTAGCTCATTTCTTACCTGTTCGTGAGAGTATAACCGCTAGTCAGCTGGCAGATTTGTACATCTCCCGAATAGTGTCTCTCCATGGTGTTCCTTTGGAAATTAACTCGGATCGAGGAAGTCTTTTCACCTCTCGATTTTGGGAAAGTTTCCAAAATGCTATGGGAACCCGTCTCTCCTTTAGCACCGCTTTCCACCCTCAGTCGAGTGGTCAAGTGGAACGCGTCAATCAGATTCTAGAAGACATGCTTCGAGCCTC
>NW_025290405.1:0-1069 GCF_018294505.1 Triticum aestivum | reverse complement strand
TCAATTCTTATTTTTCGTTCATTTACTGATTTTATTTAGCTATATGACCCTCAAAATGAAAAGCACTACAAATGAACTGTGAAAATGCTAAAACTTGGCATGGTATCATCATTTTACCCACATAGAATGTGCTAAAATTTTGAGAGGGTTATGGCAAAAAATGGATGCACTTCGTGTACAAAACGGACAATCTCTTTCGAAGTATCAGGGTTTCATACGGAAACGCGTCTGTTACAAAGGGATTACATTTTTTAACTTATTTGAACTCCAGACTTTTTGTGTGTTCAAAATTTACCATTCAAAGCCACATCATCAATTTTCAACCCTTTCTGACTTCATTTGTTATTTTTCATGCATTTACTAATTTTTTGAGCTATATGACCCAGAAAATGAAAAGCACTAGAAATGAACTCTGAAAAGGTTGAAAGTTGGCACGGTATCATCATTTCACCCTCATAGAATGTGCTAAAAAGTTGAGAGGGTTACGGCAAAAACTGGATGCACTTCATGTACAAAACGGACAATCTCTTTCGAAGTATCAGGGTTTCATACGGAAACGCGTCTGTTACAAAGGGATTACATTTTTTAACTTATTTGAACTCTGGACTTTGTGTGTGTTCAAAATTTACCATTCAAAGCCACATCATCAATTTTCAACCCTTTCTGACTTCATTTGTTATTTTTCATGCATTTACTAATTTTTTGAGCTATATGACCCAGAAAATGAAAAGCACTAGAAATGAACTCTGAAAAGGTTGAAAGATGGCACGGTATCATCATTTCACCCTCATAGAATGTGCTAAAAAGTTGAGAGGGCTATGGCAAAAACTGGATGCACTTCGTGTACAAAACGGACAATCTCTTTCGACGTATTAGGGTTTCATACGAAAACTCGTCTATTACAAATGGATTTCAATTTTTGAACTTACTTGAATTCCAGACTTTATGTTTGTTCAAAATGCACAATTCAAAGCCACATCATCAATTTTCAAACCTTTCTGACTTCATTTGTTATTTTTCATGCATTTACTGATTTTTTTGAGCTATATGACCCTGAAAATGAAAAGCA
>NW_025290404.1:0-1069 GCF_018294505.1 Triticum aestivum | reverse complement strand
CCGTCGGCACGCTGCCTCTACATTTACCTACGGGATTAGTTTTGAACCTTAATAATTGTTATTTAGTGCCAAGTTTGAGCATGAACATTGTATCTGGATCTCGTTTAATACGAGATGGCTACTCATTTAAGTCTGAGAATAATGGTTGTTCGATTTATATGAGAGATATGTTTTATGGTCATGCTCCGATGGTCAATGGTTTATTCTTAATGAATCTCGAGCGTAATATTACACATGTTCATAGTGTAGATGCCAAAAGATTTAAAGTTGATAACGATAGTCCCACATACTTGTGGCACTGCCGCCTTGGTCACATTGGTGTCAAGCGCATGAAGAAGCTCCATGCTGATGGACTTTTAGAGTCTCTTGATTATGAATCGTTTGACACGTGCGAACCATGCCTCTTAGGTAAAATGACCAAGACTCCGTTCTCCGGAACAATGGAGCGAGCAACCAACTTGTTGGAAATCATACATACCGATGTGTGTGGTCCAATGAGCGTTGAGGCTCGCGGAGGATATCGTTATGTTCTCACTCTCACAGATGACTTGAGTAGATATGGGTATGTCTACTTAATGAAACACAAGTTTGAGACCTTTGAAAAGTTCAAGGAATTTCAGAATGAGGTGGAGAATCAACGTGACCGAAAGATAAAATTCTTACGATCAAATCGTGGAGGAGAATACTTAAGTCACGAATTTGGTACACACTTAAAGAAATGTGGAATCGTTTCACAGCTCACGCCGCCTGGAACACCTCAGCGAAACGGTGTGTCCGAACGTCGTAATCGCACTCTATTGGATATGGTGCGGTCTATGATGTCTCTTACCGATTTACCGCTATCATTTTGGGGATACGCTCTAGAGACAGCTACATTCACTTTAAATAGGGCACCGTCTAAATCCGTTGAGACGACACCGTATGAATTATGGTTTGGAAAGAAACCTAAGCTGTCGTTTCTAAAAGTTTGGGGATGCGAAGCTTATGTCAAGAAACTTCAACCTGAAAAGCTCGAACCCAAGTCGGAAAAATGCGTATTCATAGGATACCCTAAGGAAACTATAGGGTA
>NW_025290403.1:0-1069 GCF_018294505.1 Triticum aestivum | reverse complement strand
GTATCCGAAAAATTCCCTCTACGCGGATTGCCCTTCGCGCGTCTACGGTTGTGGCCGGCGGCCTCCGGGGGCTAGCATGCCGCCAAATCTTGCGTAGGCGGCCACTCACAAGTCTGTAAGTGTTGTGGCAGTTGCAAACGCCCGACACACGTGTCCGGGGTGTGCCCCCCTCACGGACGGCGCCGCTGTCGGCACCTGGAGGGGGGAAACGAACGCGTCGGGTCTACACGGAGGGGATCTTGCTGTGGGTCTGGCCCGGATGTTGCTCCAAAGTGTTCCTATGGGCTGACCTAACACAACCGGGTGGGGAGGTCCACTGGTCAAAGCCCGTCCGTGCAAAGTCAAAGGGCTAGATCCCGTGGTCAAACGCTACATGGTTAGGCGGGACGGGGGCACTCGGGGGTAGCAGTTCCACCGGAGCATCGCACCGGGCCCTCATACATGCGGGATGGTGTGGTGGCATGTCCGAAGAGGCGGGACGCGTCTCCGGGGGGTGGCCCCCCCTCACGGACGGCGATGACACGGTAGTAGACGTTCTGCGGTAAGATGCGGCTTCAATATTACTAAATACTCGGTGCGCGATAAAATCATGAGTTTTTTTGCACGACGTGGGCACATGTGCTATAGGAACGGTGGTATTTGTTCATAATTTTTGGTGATGGAGAAGTATCCCAAAAATTCCCTCTACGCGGATTGCCCTTCGCGCGGCTACGGCTGTGGCCGGCGGCCTCCGGGGGATAGCATGCCGCCAAATCTTGCGTAGGCAGCCTCTCACAAGTCTGGAAGTGTTGTGGCGGTTGCAAACACCCGGCACGCGTGTCCAGGGTGTGCCCCCCCTCACGGACGGCGCCGCCGCCGGCACCTGGAGGGGGGAAACGGACGCGTCGGGTCTACACGGAGGGGATCTTGCTGTGGGTCTGGTCCGAATGTTGCTCCAAAGTGTTCCTATGGGCTGACCTAACACAACCGGGTGGGGAGGTCCACTGGTCAAAGCCCGTCCGTGCAAAGTCAAAGTGCTAGATCCCGTGGTCAAACGCTACAGGGTTAGGCGGGACGGGGGCACTGGGGG
>NW_025290402.1:0-1069 GCF_018294505.1 Triticum aestivum | reverse complement strand
TATGATGTGGCTCTGAATGGTGCATTTTCAACACAAAAAAGTCACGAGTTCAAATAAGTTTTAGAAAATGAAATCCCTTTGTAACAGACGAGTTTCCGTATGAAATCCTGATACTTTGAAAGAGATTGTCCATTTTGTACACGAAGTGCATCCAGTTTTTGCCGTCACCCTCTCAACTTTCTTGCACATGCTATGTGGATGAAATAATGATACCATGCCAACTTTCAACCTTTTCAGAGTTCATATGAAATGCTTTTCAATTTTAGGGTCTTATAGCTCAAAATAATAAGTAAATGCATGAAAAATAACAAATGAAGTCAGAAAGGATTGAAAAATGATGATGTGGCTTTGAATGGTGCATTTTCAACACACAAAAAGTCAGGATTTCAAATAAGTTTTAAAAAACGAAACCCCTTTGTAGTAGACGAGTTTCCGTATGAAATCCTGATACTTCGAAAGAGATTGTCCGTTTTGTGCACGAAGTGCATCCAGTTTTTGCCGTAACCCTCTCAACTTTCTTGCACATGCTATGTGGAAGAAATGATGATACCATGCCAACTTTCATCCTTTTCAGAGTTCATTTGAAATGCTTTTCAATTTTAGGGTCTTATAGCTCAAAATAATTAGTAAATGCATGAAAAATAACAAATGAAGTCAGAAAGGATTGAAAAATGATGATGTGGATTTGAATGGTGCATTTTGAACACACAAAAAGTCAGGAGTTCAAATAAGTTTTAAAAAATGAAATCCCTTTGTAACAGACGAGTTTCCGTATGAAATCCTGATACTTTGAAAGAGATTGTCCGTTTAGTACACGAAGTGCATCCAGTTTTTGTCGTAACCCTCTCAACTTTCTTGCACATGCTATGTGGATGAAATGATGATACCATGCCAACTTTCAACCTTTTCAGAGTTCATTTGAAATGCTTTTCAATTTTAGGGTCTTATAGATCAAAATGATTAGTGAATGCATGAAAAATAACAAATGAAGTCAGAAAGGATTGAAAAATGATGATGTGGCTTTGAATGGTGCATTTTCAACACACAAAAAGTCAGGAGTTCAAATAAG
>NW_025290401.1:0-1069 GCF_018294505.1 Triticum aestivum | reverse complement strand
GTTTTCTTTTCTAATTTTCTGACATTTGTTTGATTTAATAAATATATTAAATCATTTAATTTCCTTATGCCAATTTTTGCAGGAGCTAGATATATTATTCCAGAGCTCTTTTATAATTGGCATAATTTTTGGACCATATTTCATATATATAGAAATATATTTCCAATGCAAATATTTATCGAATTAATCCAAATGGCCAAAATAAATGTCCATGAGCTCCTAAAAATATTGTTTTGATTTTTATCTCTGTCCAATATTTTCAGAGGGCAACATGAGCATTTTCTTGGACCCTTTTGGAGAAATTTTTATTTGGGTCATTTTCAAAAAATGATTCTGAGGGTTCCACCAATCCTCATTTCAAATTTAAATGAAATTTAAATATGATGCACAAATGGCTAACTAGCCTAGGTCATACCAGACTAGGGATGTGACAACTCGCCCCCACTTGAAAAAATCTCGTCCTGAGATTCAGGGGTCGACGGAAAGAAAGCGGGGTACTCCAGTCGAAGACGATCTTCTCGCTCCCAAGTAGCTTCTCTCTCGGAATGATGAGACCACTGAACTTTGAGAAACTTGATGTTTTGACGTCGAGTGACATGCTCTGCTTGATCAAGAATGCGAACCGGGTACTCTCGGTATGTGAGGTTATCTTGGAGATCAAGCGTTTCGTGGTCCACTCCACGGATAGGATCCGAGAAGCAACGCCTGAGTTGAGAGACGTGGAAGACATCATGAACTCGAGAAAGATGTGGGGGTAGTTCCAACTGGTAGGCAACCTCTCCTCGTTTAGCGAGAATACGAAAAGGACCAATGTAACGAGGAGCCAACTTGCCCTTGATACCGAAACGATGGGTACCCTTCAAAGGAGTAACCCGAAGGTAAGCTTGGTCGCCAATTTCATAAGTCACATCCTTATGATGACGATCGTACTGACTTTTCTGACGAGACTGGGCTGTTTTCAAATTCTCACGAATGATGCGAACTTGCTCTTCTGCCTCCTGGATCATATCCGGTCCAAAGAATTGTCTTTCACCGGTTTCTGACCAGTTCAAAGGTGTTCGACATCTTC
>NW_025290400.1:0-1069 GCF_018294505.1 Triticum aestivum | reverse complement strand
CCCCCCCCTCTCTGGTCTTCAATACAAATATCTTCGGAGATCTATTCGACGTAATTCTCGCAATGTACAATTTGGGATACGATGACCTGTGGATTTATGATCCAATTATTCAAAAACTATTTGAAGCTTTTGAGATCTATTTATGTGTGATTTAATAGCTACATATGCTTTTCGATCTATGAGTCTTCTTTGGCCAATTAGATGATTAGATCTTCAAAGAGAGTGGTGCATAGTAGTGGGCTCAATCTTGCAATGTCCTTTACAAGGAGTTGCAAGGCACGTATTATATTGTTGCTACTAAGGATGAAACACGGGGTTTGAACATATTGCTTGGTCTTACTTTGTCTACATTATGTCATCTTACTTAAAGCGTTACTCTGTTTGTCATGAATTTAATACTTTGAGATGCATGTTGGATAGCAGTCTTGGGGTGGAGCAATAATAGTAGATGCAGTTGGATTAACAATTCACTTATCACGGACGTAATGCCTATACGAGTCGATGCCATGAAGAATCATAATCATAACAATGCACAATTATGTCAATTGCCCACCTATGCTATGCTTACAAGAGGGATGCCTCTAGTAAACCATGAGCGCGCGCTAGGCGCCATCCGGCTGTAGCGTCGGTGCGAGCAGCCGCCTTCGTAACCATTTGATTGATCCATTGATCCGCGCCCACGAAACTCGTATGCACCCATCATTTTCCATGGTGTTTTTCTGTCTTCTTTCGCATGCACCAGTTGCTTTCACACGCGAGCCCAAAACGCCACATCACTTAGAGCATCTCCAGCCGTGCCCCCAATTGCCCCCCCCCCCAGGCCCCTTTTCCGGTGCCAGCGCCCAAAAAATGGCCCAGTCGCGCCCCCAGGAGCCCATTTTTCGTCGGTTAGGCCCGAAACTGGCGTTGACGGACCCAGGCCGAACCCGGCACACTGGGGGGCACTGGGACAATCGTTTTTGGCGTGAAAGAACGGTTGCACGCCGAGTCAGCGACCCCCGCGCCTCATCGTCCTCACATCACCTCGGTTTCCCGTGGGGAATCAATGCCGAGGCTGTCACCGGTCAGC
>NW_025290399.1:0-1069 GCF_018294505.1 Triticum aestivum | reverse complement strand
CGATCATCATGTGGTGCTTAGAAACGACGAACTGTAGCAACGGTGCACAGTTAGGGGAGAACACTTCTTGAAATTTTATAAGGGATCATCTTATTTACTACCGTCGTCCTAAGTAAACAAGATGCATAATACATAATAAACATCACATGCAATTATATAGTTGTGACATGATATGGCCAATATCATATAGCTCCATTGATCTTCATCTTCGGGGCTCCATGATCATCTTGTCACCGGCTTGACACCATGATCTCCATCATCATGATCTCCATCATCGTGTCTTCATGAAGTTGTCACGCCAACGACTACTTCTACTTCTATGACTAACGTTTAGCAATAAAGTAAAGTAGTTTACATGACGTTATTCAATGACACGCAGGTCATACAAAAAATAATGACAACTCCTATGGCTCCTGCCGGTTGTCATACTCATCGATATGCAAGTCGTGAATCCTATTACAAAGAACATGATCTCATACATCACAATTCATCATTCATCACAACTTCTGGCCATATCACATCACATGATCAATCGCTGCAAAAACAAGTTAGACGTCCTCTAATTGTTGTTGCATCTTTTACGTGGCTGCAATTGGGTTCTAGCAAGAACGTTTTCTTATCTACGAATCACCACAACGTGATTTTGTCAACTTCTATTTACCCTTCATAAGGGCCCTGTTCATCGATTCCGCTCCAACTAAGGTGGGAGAGACAGACACCCGCCAGCCACCTTATGCAACTTGTGCATGTCAGTCGGTGGAACCGGTCTCACGTAAGTGTACGTGTAAGGTTGGTCCGGGCCGCTTCATCCCACAATACCGTTGAGCAAGAAAAGACTAGTAGAGGCAAGTAAGATGACAAAATCCACGCCCACAACAAAGTTGTGTTCTACTCGTGCAAAGAGAACTACGCATAGACCTAGCTCTGATACCACTGTTGGGGAACGTTGCAGAAAATTAAAATTTTTCCTACGGTTTCACCAAGATCCATCTATGAGTTCATCTAAGCAACGAGTCTAGGGAGAGAGTTTGCATCTACATACCACTTGTAGATCGCGTGCGGAAGCTTG
>NW_025290398.1:0-1069 GCF_018294505.1 Triticum aestivum | reverse complement strand
CAGCCACTGACAGTGGGCCCCGTAGTGGGTCAAAGCCCGGGTCAACGCGGGATTAGCCCCTGTGTCACTGACCAGTGGACCCCACTGGTCAGGTTTGACCTGGTCGACGCCTTTGACCTGCTGACGTCATCATGACGTCAGGCTGATGCAGTAATTGTTTTCTGGAGTTTTAAATAAATCAGAAATGATTTATTAAATTCAGAAAATGCCTAAACTTCAATAAATCATAGAAAATTAACCGTAACTCCAAATTAAATAAATTATATATGAAAAATTATCAGAAAAATTCAAGGAATCCATCTGTACCATTTTCATGCATGTTAGAACAACTTATCACTACTGTTTAGGGCAAATGAAGTAAATGGCATTTGAATAATCACATATGGAGTTTGAATTTGAATCTTGTATTCAAACCAACTTCATTTAATCTGTTGCTAGTTGCATTAGCCCAAAACACATTCATATTGCCATGTCATAGCATGCATCATATTGTGCATTGCATTGATCGTGTCTTTTCTGTATTTGCCAGTATTTGTCCCCTCTCGATAGACGTGTACCGATGATGCGATCGTTGACACTGATGAAGACTCAATGCTATCTTCAGAAGTGCCAGGCAAGCAAAACCCCCTTGTTCATTCCGATAAAATCCCACTCTCTCGCTCCTGCTCTCTTTTACTGCATTAGGACAACAACGACATATTTGATACTTGTTGCGGTAGCTGAACCCTTTATCCTTTGCATGACCTGTCATTGCCACAGTAAATAGATGAAACCCACTAGCATGAGTAGGAGTTGTTTGAGCCCTGATGTGCCTACTCATTCATGCTTGTTTGTCATGCCTGCTACTGCTTAGAGTTGAGTCAGGTCTGATTCATCGGGGATGAATCAGAGGCGTGTGAACATGTCCTACTGTGTGTGAGCTAAGTGTGTGAACACGATTTGGTAAAGGTAGCGGTGAGAGGCCATGTAGGAGTACATGGTGGGTTGTCTCATTGCAGCCGTCCTCAGGAACTGAGTTCTGTGTTTGTGATCCATGACCAGCTACTACCACACATTGGAATGCTTAAGT
>NW_025290397.1:0-1069 GCF_018294505.1 Triticum aestivum | reverse complement strand
AGCTTCGTGATGAACTATAACATGCAAGGGATGGATAAGACGATTCCCGAGCTCTTCGCAATGCTAAAGGCAGCGGAGGTAGAAATCAAAAAGGAGCATCAAGTGTTGATGGTCAGTAAAACCACTAGTTTCAAGAAAAAGGGCAAAGGGAAGAAGAAAGGGAACTTCAAGAAGAATAGCAAGCAAGTTGCTGTTCAGGAGAAGAAATCCAAGTCTGGACCTAAGCCTGAAACTGAGTGCTTCTACTGTAAGCAGACTGGCCACTGGAAGCGGAACTGCCCCAAGTATTTGGCGGATAAGAAGGATGGCAAGGTTAACAAAGGTATATGTGATATACATGTTATTGATGTATACCTTACTAATACTCGCAGTAGCACCTGGGTATTTGATACTGGTTCTGTTGCTAATATTTGCAACTCGAAACAGGGGCTACGGATTAAGCGAAGTTTGGCTAAGGACGAGGTGACGATGCGCGTGGGAAATGGTTCCAAAGTCGACGTGATCGCCGTCGGCACGCTACCTCTACATCTACCTTCGGGATTAGTTTTAGACCTAAAAAATTGTTATTTGGTGCCAGCGTTGAGCATGAACATTATATCTAGATCTTGTTTAATGCGAGACGGTTATTCATTTAAATCAGAGAATAATGGTTGTTCTATTTATATGAATAATATCTTTTATGGTCATGCACCCTTGAAGAGTGGTCTATTTTTAATGAATCTCGATAGTAGTGATACACATATTCATAATGTTGAAGCCAAAAGATGCAGAGTTAATAATGACAGTGCAACTTATTTGTGGCACTGCCGTTTGGGTCATATCGGTGTAAAGCGCATGAAGAAACTCCATACTGATGGAATTTTGGAATCACTTGATTTTGAATCACTTGGTACTTGCGAACCGTGCCTTATGGGCAAGATGACCAAAACACCGTTCTCCGGAACTATGGAGAGAGCAACAGATTTGTTGGAAATCATACATACAGATGTATGTGGCCCGATGAATATTGAAGCTCGTGGCGGATATCGTTATTTTCTCACCTTCACAGATGATTTGAGCAGATATGGGT
>NW_025290396.1:0-1069 GCF_018294505.1 Triticum aestivum | reverse complement strand
AAAGGGCTAGATCCCGTGGTCAAACGCTACAGGGTTAGGCGGGACGGGGGCCCTGGGGGGGTAGCAATGCCACCGGAGCGTCGTACCGGGCCCTCATACATGCGGGGTGGTGTTGTGGCATGTCCGAAGAGGCGGCACGCGTCTCCGGTGCGTGGCCCCCCTCACGAACGGCGCCGCCGCCGGCACCCGGAGGGGGGAAACGGACGCGTCGAGTCTACACGGAGTGGATGTAGCTGTGGGCCTGGCCCGGATGTTGCTCCAAAGTGTTCCTATGGGCCGACCTAAGACAACCGGGTGGAGAGGTCCACTGGTCAAAGCCCGTCCGTGCAAAGTCAAAGGGCTAGATCCCGTGGTCAAACACTACAGGGTTAGGCGGGACGGGGGCCCTGGGGGGTAGCAATGCCACCTGAGCGTCGTACCGGGCCCTCATACATGCGGGGTGGTGTTGTGGCATGTCCGAAGAGGCGGCACGCGTCTCCAGGTTGTGGCCCCCCTCATGGACGGCAATGAAACGGTGGTAGACGTTCTGCGGTAACGATGCAGCGTGAATATTATTAAATACTTGGAGCGCGATAAAATCATGAGTTTTTTACACAACGTGGGCACATTTGCTATAGGACTGATGGTAATTTTTCATAATTTTTTGTGATGGAGAAGTATCTGAACACTTCCCTCTACGCGGATTGCTCTTCGCACGTCTACGACTGTGGCCGGCGGTCTTCGGGGGGTAGCATACCGTAAAATCTTGCGTAGGCGGCCTCTCACAAGTCTGGAAGTGTTGAGGCGGTTGCAAACGCCCAGCACGCGTCTCCGGTGCGTGCCCCCCCTCACGGACGGCGCCGCCGCCGGCACCCGGAGGGGGGAAACGGACGCGTCGGGTCTACACGGAGTGGATGTAGCTGTGGGCCTGGCCCGGATGTTGCTCCCCGGTGTCCCTCTGGGCCGACCCGACACAACCGGGTGGAGAGGTCCACTGGTCAAAGCCCGTCCGTGCAAAGTCAAAGGGCTAGATCCCGTGGTCAAACGCTACAGGGTTAGGCGGGACGGGGGCCCTGGGGGGTAGCAATGC
>NW_025290395.1:0-1069 GCF_018294505.1 Triticum aestivum | reverse complement strand
GTAGTTTACATGACGTTATTCAATGACACGCAGGTCATACAAAAAATAATGACAACTCCTATGGCTCCTGCCGGTTGTCATACTCATCGACATGCAAGTCGTGAATCCTATTACAAAGAACATGATCTCATACATCACAATTCATCATTCATCACAACTTCTGGCCATATCACATCACATGATCAATCGCTGCAAAAACAAGTTAGACGTCCTCTAATTGTTGTTGCATCTTTTACGTGGCTGCAATTGGGTTCTAGCAAGAACATTTTCTTACCTACGAATCACCACAACGTGATTTTGTCAACTTCTATTTACCCTTCATAAGGGCCCTGTTCATCGATTCCGCTCCAACTAAGGTGGGAGAGACAGACACCCGCCAGCCACCTTATGCAACTTGTGCATGTCAGTCGGTGGAACCGGTCTCACGTAAGTGTACGTGTAAGGTTGGTCCGGGCCGCTTCATCCCACAATACCGTTGAGCAAGAAAAGGCTAGTAGAGGCAAGTAAGATGACAAAATCCACGCCCACAACAAAGTTGTGTTCTACTCGTGCAAAGAGAACTATGCATAAACCTAGCTCATGATGCCACTGTTGGGGAACGTTGCAGAAAATTAAAATTTTTCTACGGTTTCACCAAGATCCATCTATGTGTTCATCTAAGCAACGAGTATAGGGAGAGAGTTTGCATCTACATACCACTTGTAGATCGCGTGCGGAAGCTTGCAAGGTGATGATGTAGTCGTACTCGACGTGATCCAAATCACCGATGACCAGCGCCGAACGGACGGCACCTCCGCGTTCAACACACGTACGGGACGGGAGACGTCTCCTCCTTCTTGATCCAGCAAGGGGGAAGGAGAGGTTGATGAAGATCCAGCAGCACGACGGCGTGGTGGTGGATGCAGGGCGTCACAGCAGCAGGGCTTCGCCGAGACTACGAGGGAGAGACGTAACGGGGGGAGGTGGAGGCGCCAGGGGCTGGTGTATGAAGTCCCTCCTCTCCCCCACTATATATAGGGGTGCCAAGGGGGGGGGCGCCGGCCCTAGTAGATGAGATCTACTAGGGGGG
>NW_025290394.1:0-1069 GCF_018294505.1 Triticum aestivum | reverse complement strand
TAAACATCACATGCAATCAAATAATAAACGTGACATGATATGGCCAATATCACATAGCTCCTTTGATCTCCATCTTGGGGCTCCATGATCATCTTGTCACCGGCTTGACACCATGATCTCCATCATCATGATCTCCATCATCGTGTCTCCATGAAGTTGCTCGCCAACTATTACTTCTACTACTATGGCTAACGCGTTTAGCAATAAAGTAAAGTAATTTACATGGCGTTTCTTGATGACACGCAGGTCATATAAAAGAATAAAGACAACTCCTATGGCTCCTGCCGGTTGTCATACTCATCGACATGCAAGTCGTGAATCCTATTACAATAGCATGAACATCTCATACATCACATATAGATCATTCATCATTCATCACAACTTTGGCCATATCATATCACAAACCACTTGCTGCAAAAACAAGTTAGACGTCCTCTAATTGTCGTTGCAAGTTTTACATGGCTGAATTAGGGTTCTAGCAAGAACGTTTTCTTACCTACGTTAAAGCCACAACGTGATTTGTCAACTTCTATTTACCCTTCATAAGGACCCTGTTCATCGATTCCGCTCCAATTAAAGTAGGAGAGACAGACACCCGCCAGCCACCTTATGCAACTAGTGCATGTTAGTCGGTGGAACCGGTCTCACGTAAGCGTACGTGTAAGGTTGGTCCGGGCCGCTTCATCCCACAATACCGCTGAAGCAAGAAAGGACTAGTAACGGCAAGAAAGTTGACAAATCGACGCCCACAACAAATTGTGTTCTACTCGCGCAAGAAGAACTACGCATAGACCTAGCTCATGATGCCACTGTTGGGGAACGTTGCAGAAAACAAAAAATTTCCTACTCGTTTCACCAAGATCATCTAGGAGTTCATCTAGCAACGAGTGATTAGATGCATCTACATACCTTTGTAGATCGCGCACGGAAGCGTTCAAAAGAACGGTGATGATGTAGTCGTACTCGACGTGATCCAAATCACCGATGACCAGCGCCGAACGGACGGCACCTCCGCGTTCAACACACGTACGGGACGGGAGACGTCTCCTCCTTCTTGATCCAGCAAGGG
>NW_025290393.1:0-1069 GCF_018294505.1 Triticum aestivum | reverse complement strand
CGTAAGGCCGGGCTCGGGGAGGAGCGGGCGCGGGCGGCATCAGGGATCGGCGCGAGCAGGCGCGGGTGGCCGGTCTCGGGGGCGGTGACGAGCTCCGGCGTCGGGGAGGCGAGATGGCGACGGCGCGGCGATGTCGAAGAGGTCGAAGAAAGCAGAGAAACTGAAAATTTCAAAGTGTGAGTATATATATGTAGAGACCTTTAGTCCTGGTTGGAGCTACCAACCGGGACTAAAGGTCACTTTTGGCCAGCTAAAGCGGTGGGAAGTGCAGGCCTTTAGTCGCGGTTGGTGGCTCCAAGAGTGACTAAGGGGCGCCTTTAGTCGCGGCTGGAGCCACCAACCGCGACTAAAGGTGGTGCGCTGCCAGGCGAGGGGTGCGGTGGGTGTTTAGTCCTACCTCGCTAGTTGAAGGGAGCCAGCACCTGTTTATAAGCCCCGACGCAGGCACTGCATGAAGCTCCTCTTTAATGCAGGACTTCTGGGCCTACCTCTCATGCGCTGCCCTGGTGGGCCTTGCGGTCCTGCATCCTGGCCCAACTACAGGTTGGGTTTCTAGTCGTATGCAGGCCGTTGTGGCCCAGTAGGCGGACTTTTTTTTTGTTTTTTTCTTTATTTATTTTCTTTTGTTTCTGAGTTGTTTTTTGCTTTATTTAGAGTTTCTTTGTGAACGTTTTTGCTTTAGGTAAAAAATATAAACTTTCTATTAGTGCCAGTAGTTTTCAAATTTGAATAGTCTAAATTTGAATTATTTGAAATTTGTGTGAATCACTAGTTTGTGAATAACTTTACTTTAAAAATAGATTTTTTAGTGATGCCTTTTTCTTCTATTTAATATTAGTGTGTTTTATCATTATATTCAATTTGGTAATTCTTAGGTTATTTAAAAAATGAAATGCCTTTGTAACAGATGAATTTTCGTCCGAAACCCTCATACTTCGAAAGAGATTGTCCATTTTGTACACGAAGTGCATCCAGTTTTTGTCGTAACCCTCTCAACTTTTTAGCACATGCTATGTGGGTGAAATGATGATACCATGCCAATTTTCAACCTTTTCAGAGTTCATTTGTA
>NW_025290392.1:0-1069 GCF_018294505.1 Triticum aestivum | reverse complement strand
CATGCTATGTGGGTGAAATGATGATACCGTGCCAACTTTCAACCTTTTCAGAGATCATTTGTAGTGCTTTTCAATTTCATGGTCATTTAGCTAAAAAATATGAGTGAATGCCCGAAAAAGACCAAATGAAGTCAGAAAGGGTTGAAAATGGCTGATGTGGCTTTGAATGGTGCATTTTGAACACACGAAGATTCTGGAGTTCAAATAAGTTCAAAATAATGAAATCCCTTTGTAACAGATGAGTTTTCGTCCGAAACCCTGATACTTCAAAAGAGATTGTCAGTTTTGTACACGAAGTGCATCCAGTTTTTTCCGTAACCCTCTGAACTTTCTAGCACATGCTATGTGGGTGAAATGATGATACCATGTCAACTTTCAACCTTATCGGAGATCATTTGTAGTGGTTTTCAATTTCATGGACATTTAGCTCAAAAATATGAGTGAATGCCTGAAAAAGAACAAATTAAGTTAGAAAGGGTTGAAAATTGCTGATGTGGCTTTGAATGGTGCATTTTGAACACACAAAGAGTCTGGAGTTCAAATAAGTTCCAAATAATGAAATCCCTTTGTAGACGAAGTGCATCCAGTTTTTGCCGTAACCCACTCAACTTTTTAGCACATGCTATGTGGGTGAAATGATGATACCATGCCAACTTTCAACCTTTTCAGAGTTCATTTGTAGTGCTTTTCAATTTCATGGTCATTTAGCTCAAAAATATGAGTGAATGCCCGAAAAAGACCAAATGAAGTCAGAAAGGGTTGAAAATTGATGATGTGGCTTTGCACGGTGCATTTTGAACACACAAAGAGTCTGGAGTTCAAATAAGTTCAAAATAATGAAATCCCTTTGTAACAGATGAGTTTTCGTCCCAAACCCTGATACTTCGAAAGAGATTGTCCGTTTTGTAGACGAAGTGCATCCAGTTTTTGTTGTAATCCTCTCAACTTTTCAGCACATGCTATGTGGGTGAAATGATGATACCATGCCAACTTTCAACCTTTTCAGAGATCATTTGTATTACTTTTCAATTTCATGGTCATTTAGCTAAAAATATGAGTGAATGCCCGA
>NW_025290391.1:0-1069 GCF_018294505.1 Triticum aestivum | reverse complement strand
TCTTCGGATCCGTGGTAAGCTCCTTTGTTTTCGGGTCCTTCTTGTACCGGGCCCTGACAAAGTTCCTGGTCTGCTTGTCACCGTATTTATCGAAGAGGGGCGGTAGGCCTTGCTCGGCACGGTCCGCCTCCTCCTTGTCCCATATAGGCTCCGCCACTCTGTAACCGCCGGGACCGAGTGTGTGTTCCCCTATGTTCAGCTCCCGCATTTGTTTCCCCCACTCACTTGATTGGGAGCTTGCGGTGCTCGAGCAATTGATCTTGAAGTCGTTGTAGTCATCTTCGGTGATCGAAGGATTTTTCTCCTTGATCTTCTCATAACTCTCACCTTTCTCGATCATTCTCTTCACATTGCTTTTCCAAGTAGACAGGGCCTTGCTCATCTTCGTGAGGGCAGCATTGTTCACTTTATTCCCTTTGAGGCTTGTGTTTTCGAATTCAGCGGGGAACTTGTATCATTCGTGCAGCTTCATGAAGAGGAGGTTGCGCAAATTCCCTCGGTCAGGATGCCTCAGGTTCTCGGTGTTGATCGAGACGGTGCTCCGGACAATGCACCCGAGCTGAAGCGAGTACACCTTGACTATTCGTTCGGGCGCCGTTGGATTCCCGTTGGAGTCCACTTCAGTAACTTCCTCCTTGAGGGTGCGGAGCATGATCGGGCGCCGGTCCTTCCGTTGCCTCTTCGGCTGGCTGCTATCTGTGCGTGCGCCGCCATCATCAGTGGTGGCATCCTCGGCGGCACCATCAGTGGTGGCATCAGTGTGGTCATCCTCGGCGGCACCATCCGTGGTCTCAGGATCGGTGGGGAAGGCGGCGGCCTCATACAAGTGAGGTTGTTCCTCCATCTCCTGGGACAGCTCCCAGAATGCCTTGCCGCCCGAACCCCCGGCCTCATCGTTGTGGGCCATGTTTCTCTCTAAATAGAAACAAAGTTTGGTCAAAAAGTTGGTTATTTTCAAGGAACAAGATCATGGTCTCATCATTTAGGGTTTGTCGACACCGAGGCATCCTAAAATCTAAGCTTTTATCATTGAGGGTTTTTCGACGCCAAGGCACCCTAAAAGCCTAAC
>NW_025290390.1:0-1069 GCF_018294505.1 Triticum aestivum | reverse complement strand
GACCGGAACACGGTTACGCATTGTTGAGTACTCCCACCCAGAGGAGATACCGGATCCTACTCCGTCGGATATGTACCCGAGCTATGATACTTCGGGCTCTAGGCAGTACGCGGTAAGATATATTTTCTTTACGTAATGTTGTCACATGCTTTGACGTGTAAGAGACAGACATTATTAATCGTCATGGAAATTTGCAGGCTACCTTGACACGCGAACTCTACGACGACGTGACCACCTTTGGACGATCACTATCGTCTGGACCTCTTCTTCATCATCGTCCAGTGATACAGCCCTTCTTGGAAAGAATTCAGAATAAGATACAGACTGTGTACGAGGCTATCACGTACATAGTCATGGATATCAGGCGTCTATGTCGGCATCACATGATACGTGGGGGAGTGATCAACATCCCGAGGACAACATACAGGCTCAGATGTCGCAGCACACCCAGTGGATGAACATATTTTCGACTCCTCCACCAGGCCCCACACAGGACACACAGCATGACCAGGGAGAGTGAGATTCCTCCTCGTCACATTAGGGCACCTGACAGGTTGGGATGGTCCCCGATTCCAGATCCGCCTCCCCGCCAGGCCAGACGTCGTCACTGACGCTTCTAACTATAAGTAGAGACATTACCATCTATTTCTGTGCGAGACTTATGTCTATTCTATGTAGGAGACAAATGACTATGTACTTATGTACGAGACATATGCCTACTCTATTTTAGTACTCTGTTATCGGAACTACAAGATCATATTTAGATAGAACATAATATTCATACAACGAGACATTACAAACAATTAGATAGAACTACATCTAAATTAAATGGTACGTAACTGAACTCACAACATACAGCATAAAAACTACATGAAGTCATCATCGTCAGCCTCGATCGATGCAGAAACCTTGCCCTTCGATGATGAAGAACCCTTTCCCGCCATATGTTCGCGCCAACTTTTTCCCGCCACCCGTTTCCCGCCACCCGTTTCCCTCCTCCCATTTCCCGCCCCATTTCCCGCCACCCGTTTCCCGCCACCCGTTTCCCGCCACCTGCTTCCCTCCTCCT
>NW_025290389.1:0-1069 GCF_018294505.1 Triticum aestivum | reverse complement strand
CATCCACTCCGTGTAGACTCGACGCATCCGTTTCCCCCCTCCGGGTGCCGGCGGCGGCGCCGTTCGTGAGGGGGGCCACGCACCGGAGATGCGTGCCGCCTCTTCGGACATGCCACAACACCACCCCGCATGTATGAGGGCCCGGTACGACGCTCCGGTGGCATTGCTACCCCCCCAGGGCCCCCGTCCCACCTAACCCTGTAGCGTTTGACCACGGGATCTAGCCCTTTGACTTTGCACGGACGGGCTTTGACCAGTGGACCTCTCCACCCGGTTTTGTCGGTCGGCCCAGAGGGACACCGGGGAGCAACATCCGGGCCAGGCCCACAGCTACATCCACTCCGTGTAGACCCGACGCGTCCGTTTCCCTCCTCCAGGTGCCGGCGGCGGCGCCGTCCGTGAGGGGGGGGCACGCACCGGAGACGCGTGCTGGGCGTTTGCAACCGCCTCAACACTTCCAGACTTGTGAGAGGCCGCCTACGCAAGATTTTACGGTATGCTACCCCCCGAAGGCCGCCGGCCACAGTCGTAGACGTGCGAAGAGCAATCCGCGTAGAGGGAAGTGTTCAGATACTTCTCCATCACAAAAAATTATGAAAAATTACCATCATTTCTATAGCACATGTGCTCACGTTGTGTAAAAAACTCATGATTTTATCGCGCTCCAAGTATTTAATAATATTCACGCTGCATCGTTACCGCAGAACGTCTACCACCGTTTCATTGCCGTCCGTGAGGGGGGCCACAACCCGGAGACGCGTGCCGCCTCTTCGGACATGCCACAACACCACCCCGCATGTATGAGGGCCCGGTACGACGCTCCGGTGGCATTGCTACCCCCCCAGGGCCCCCGTCCCGCCTAACCCTGTAGCGTTTGACCACGGGATCTAGCCCTTTGACTTTGCACGGACGGGCTTTGACCAGTGGACCTCTCCACCCGGTTGTGTTAGGTCGGCCCATAGGAACACTTTGGAGCAACATCCGGGCCAGGCCCACAGCTACATCCACTCCGTGTAGACTCGACGCGTCCGTTTCCCCCCTCCGGGTGCCGGCGGCGGCGCCGTTCGTG
>NW_025290388.1:0-1069 GCF_018294505.1 Triticum aestivum | reverse complement strand
CACTACATGTCAAAAAGCTAAGTCACGACTCAATCCTCATGGTTTATATATGCCTTTGCCTGTACCTAGTGTTCCTTGGGAGGATATATCTATGGACTTTGTTTTAGGTTTACCTCGAACAAAGAAGGGGAGGGATAGCATATTTGTTGTCGTGGATAGATTCTCGAAAATGGCACACTTTATACCATGTCATAAAAGCGATGATGCTGTTAATGTTGCTGATTTGTTCTTTCGTGAAATTATTCGCTTGCATGGTGTGCCAAATACTATTGTTTCAGATCGTGATACTAAATTTCTTAGCCACTTTTGGAGATGTTTATGGGCTAAGCTGGGGACTAAACTGCTTTTTAGTACTACTTGTCACCCCCAAACTGATGGACAAACTGAAGTAGTCAATAGAACGTTGTCTACTATGCTTAGGGCTGTTTTGAAGAATAATAAGAAAATGTGGGAGGAATGCTTGCCTCATATTGAATTTGCTTATAATCGTTCATCGCATTCTACTACTAAGATGTGCCCTTTTGAAGTTGTGTATGGTTTCCTACCTCGTGCACCTATTGATTTGTTACCTCTTCCATCTTCGGAGAAGGTTAATTTTGATGCTAAACAATGTGCTGAATTGATTTTAAAAATGCATGAGTTAACTAAGGAAAACATTGAGCGTATGAATGCTAAATATAAACTTGCTGGAGATAAGGGTAGAAAACATGTTGTGTTTGCACCTGGAGATCTTGTTTGGTTACATTTGCGTAAGGATAGATTTCCTGATTTGCGCAAATCAAAGCTAATGCCACGTGCTGATGGTCCCTTTAAGGTGTTAGAGAAAATAAATGATAATGCATATAAACTTGAGCTGCCTGTAGATTTTGGGGTTAGTCCCACTTTTAACATTGCAGATTTGAAGCCTTATTTGGGTGAGGAAGATGGACTTCCGTCGAGGACGACTTCATTTCAAGAAGGGGAGGATGATGAGGACATCAATACAATTGTTACACCCACAGCCCCTGCTGCTATACATACTGGACCAATTACTAGAGCTCGTGCACGCCAACTAAATTACCAGGTACTT
>NW_025290387.1:0-1069 GCF_018294505.1 Triticum aestivum | reverse complement strand
CGTGGATCGTCTTCTGGTCGTCGCCCCGACCTCGCCGACACCCCATTCACTCTCCCCCGGCTCTCCCTCGCTCTCTCCCCCGCCCGACCGAACACCACCGTCGCCGCCGTTCGCCATAGCCACCGTCTCCGACCACCCCTCGCTCCCCCGACTAGCTCAGAAGCTCCGCCACAACTCCCTCTTCCTCCCCACCGCTCCACAGCTCCCTGGAAGCCCTGCATCGCCGCCACGTCGCCGTTCCCCTCTTCGGGCTCCGACCACCGCCGCCGTCGAATTCGCCGTCTCCAGCGCGTCCCCGAGCCCGCTTCGACGCCCACTGCAACCGCGGTGAGCTACGCCACCGTTTCCCCCTCTCTTTCCCCTCGTTCCCTCACCGTAGCTTCCTCCCCACCACGGCCGAACCTCCGCCGTCGCCGAGCTCGCCGTCGACGCAGCTCCGGTGACCATTTGGTCACCCCGGCGAGTCCAACGGGTTCACAGAACCCCGTAGAGCATCCCTAGCGCCTCGCCTTGCTTGACTTCGAGCTCCAGCACCGTTCCCGTGCACGACCGAACCCCGGCGGCCGCAGCCGAGCTCGCCGCCGTCGACTCCGGCCACCCCGACCCCAACGGGCTCCGCCAAGAGCTGCGGGTTGTCCTCAGCTCCACTCCGGTGGCCTCCGCGGTCCATTTGGTGGCCGAAACGACCAAAACCACTCTCGCCGCCGCGCTAATGGTCGCCGCCGGCCAGAACTCCGGCGGGCTGACGTGGCTTAGTTAATTAGTCACTAACCCCCCCACCTACTGACGCTGACAAGTGGGCCCAGGGCCTAGTCAAAGCTAACCAGCCCGGGTCAACGCGGGATTAGCCCCTGTGTCACTGACGTGTGGACCCCACACGTCAGGTTTGACCCGAGCCAGCCCTGTTGACCTGCTGATGCCACTGTGACGTCAGGCTGACGCAGTAATTGAATTTCTGGATTTAAATTAAATCAGGAAATTCCAGAATATTAATTAAACTTCAAAAATTCATAACTTTTATTCTGTAACTCCAAATTGGACAAATTATATATGAAAAATGATCAGAAAA
>NW_025290386.1:0-1069 GCF_018294505.1 Triticum aestivum | reverse complement strand
ATGAGGAACCCATGTCACGTCCATGCTTGCGTGTTGCGTCATAGTCAGTCTGACCAGTTTCAGCACTGATGGCTTTGTTGACAAGTTTCGAAAAAGATGTGCACTCATGCAGACGGAGGTCGCGGCGAAGCTCAGGACTAAGGCCCTTACGGAACCTTGCTTGCTTCTTGGCGTCAGTAGACACTTCCTCAGTTGCATATCGGGCGAGATTACCAAACTCTCTGCTATAGACATCCACAGAGAGTCGGCCTTGGGTGAAGTTGCAGAATTCCTCACGTTTACGGTCCATGAGACCCTCCGGAATGTGATGTTCACGGAAAGCCTCGCTGAACTCAGCCCAAGTAGTGACATGGCCCGCTGGGCGCATAGCTCCATAATTCTCCCACCATAGACTGGCGGGGCCTTCAAGATGATATGCGGCAAAGGTGACCTTGTCAGCCTCCGCTACCAGCGCGGAACGCAGCTTGTGAGAGATACTGCGAAGCCAGTCATCAACGTCGAGAGGCTCGACGGAGTGGTGGAACGTGGGTGGATGTAATTTGATAAAATCACTGAGTGACACCACGTTAGCCCTCTGATGGTGTGCTGTATTCTGTTCAATATGTTCCAACAAACGGTTTGTCTCCCGCTTGTTTCTCTCAGCTTCCATCATCACCTCGGCTAGTGAAGGAGGATGAGGCAGATTTTCATTCCTGGCTTCACTGCCTTCGGCCTGCTCTTGGGAAGCAGGGTTGGCGCGCGTGTTGACCATCCTAGGTAAACAAGACAATGATTTAGTCAGAATGATAAAATTCCGACATAGGATACATAAGGTAAGGAATAACTCGGAATGCAAGATGATCATCCGTATGACATGGTAGATACAGAAACTGCTTCTTTATTCCATCGTCATACACACCATACAAGGTTTAGTACAAGACCAAACAAAGTACTATTACGGTGAGAAAAGGATTACATCTCATCGGAGGCATTCCAAGCTCCTATACATTATTTTTCTACATCTCCGGAAGGAGTACAAACTAGGTCATATCCCACGAGTCACGCGGAATGATAGACGACACAGCTCGTG
>NW_025290385.1:0-1069 GCF_018294505.1 Triticum aestivum | reverse complement strand
GGGGCCCCCAAAACGATGAGTAATAGTCCACGAAACAGGTCGAATTTGGCCAAAACTGTGAGTGTTGATGACGGACACATAAACGCACCCCGGGGTTCATCAATCGTGGAAATCGCTCTGGGTCCCCAAAACGTTGAGTAATAGTGCATGGAACGTATTAGAATCGGCCGAATATGTGAGTGTTGATGACCGACACGTAAACGCACCCCGGGGTTCGTCAATCGTGGAAATGACTCCGGGACCCCAAAATAGAGTAATATTCCAAGAAATGGGCCAGAATCGGCCAAAACTGCAAGTGTTGTTGACCAACACGTAAGCACATCTTGGGGTTCAACAACTATGGAAATCGTTACGGGACCCCAAAACGGTGAGTAATAGTCCGCGAAACAGGTCAGAATTGGCCAAAACTGTGAGTGTTGATGACGGACACATAAAGGCACCCCGGGGTTCATCAATCGTGGAAATCGCTCTGGGTCCCCAAAACGCTGAGTAATAGTGCACGGAACGGACTTGAATCGGCCGAATATGTGAGTGTTGATGACCGACACGTAAGCGCACCTTGGAGTTCGACAATCATGGAAATCGCTTTGGGACCCCAAAACGGTGAGTAATAGTACATGAAACGGACCAGAATCGGCCAAAACTGGGACTGTTGATGACCAACTTGTAAGCACACCTTGGGGTTCAAACAACTATGAAAATCGCTTCGGGGTTCGTCAAAACTGCAAGTGTTGATGACCAAAATAGAGTAATATTCCAAGAAATGGGCCAGAATCGGCCAAAACTGTGATTGTTGATGACTCACACGTAAGTGCACCTTGGAGTTTGACAACCATGGAAATCGCTTTGGGACCCGAAAACGGTGAGTAATAGTCCATGAAACGGGCCAGAATCGGCCAAAACTGCGAGTGTTGTTGACCAACACGTAAGCACATCTTGGGGTTCAACAACTATGGAAATCGTTACGGGACCCCAAAACGGTGAGTAATAGTCCGCGAAACAGGTTAGAATTGGCCAAAACTGTGAGTGTTGATGACGGACACATAAACGCACCCCGGGGTTCATCAAT
>NW_025290384.1:0-1069 GCF_018294505.1 Triticum aestivum | reverse complement strand
AAGCATTTTGATCTATCCTTATAGATCTTGATGCTCAATGTTCAAGTAGCTTAATCCAGGCTTTCCATTGAAAAACACTTTCAAAATAACCCTATATGCTTTCCAGAAATTCTACGTCATTTCTGATCAACAATATGTCAACAACATATACTCATCAGAAATTCTATAGTGCTCCCACTCACTTCTTTGGAAATACAAGTTTCTCATAAACTTTGTACAAACCCAAAATTTTTGATCATCATCAAAGCATACATTCCAACTCCGAGATGCTCACTCCAGTCCTTAGAAGGATTGCTGGAGCTTTGCATACTTATTAGCATCTTTCGGGATTGACAAAACCTTCCGGTTGTATCACATACAACCTTTCCTCATTAAAATCATCGAGGAAACAATGTTTTGACATCCTATCTGCAAGATTTCATAAATAATGCAGTAATCGCTAATATAATTCCAACAGACTCTTAGCATCGCTATGAGTGAGAAAATCTCATCGTAGTCAACTCCTTGAACTTGTCGGAAAACATCTTAGCGACAAGTCGAGCTTTCTTAATGGTGACATTTACCATCATTGTCCGTCTTCCTTTTGAAATCCATCTGTACTCATTAGCCTTACGACCATCGAGCCGTTCTGCCAAAGTCTACACTTTGTTTTCATACATGGATCCTCTCTCGGATTTTATGGCCTCAAGCCATTTATCGGAATCCGGGCCCACCATCGCTTCTCCATAGCTCGTAGGTTCATTGTTGTCTAGCAACATGACCTTCAAGACAGGATTACGTACCACTCTGAAGTAGTACGCATCCTTGTCATCCTACGAGGTTTGGGAGTGACTTGATCCGAAGTTTCATGATCAATATCATAAGCTTCCACTTCAATTGGTGTAGGTGCCACAGGAACAACTCCCTGTGCCCTGTCACACACTAGTTGAAGAGACGGTTCAATAACCTCATCAAGTCTCCACCATCCTCCCACTCAATTCTTTCGAGAGAAACTTTTCCTCGAGAAAGGACCCGATTCTAGAAACAACCCATATTGCTTTCGGATCTGAATTAGGAGGTATACCCAACT
>NW_025290383.1:0-1069 GCF_018294505.1 Triticum aestivum | reverse complement strand
CCAAAAGATGGATTTCCACCATTAAGTGAACAAGGAGATAACATTTGTCAGATCAAATGATATAAGGAAGTAAGCTCGAGGAAAACATACACAATTAAACATTGGTTGAAGGGTGCGCCCGAAATATGGGTTGGGTTGCACGACCAATGTCAGAATGGTGATTCAATTAGCGAAGGACTTAGAATGAACTATTGCCCATTCACTTCAAAGCAATAGGGTTGTTAGAAGTTTTGAATTCACACGTCATAGCTCCATTGTCGGTATTCCGGTTGAAAACAATACGGGGACCAAGGAATGAACGAAGATGGCAAGAAGTATTATGATATCAAGAATTATTAAGAGGTGGTGAAATTCTCACCACATTCTTGACAAAAGAGATGGTAATACTTCCGAGGTAAGGAAGATCAACTGCTGGGTAGCAGTGATCTCAAGGGTCACACCAAACACGAACAAGTTGTGTTGAACGGGAGGCAATAAAGTGGTCGATGAGAACAGGAATCATCGAGGGGCAAGGATGGTATTACCCATCGTGAATTCAATTGAATTCCTGGAAGAGCTCGTAAGGTTGATGATGATCACGACACAATTGTCGAGAGGTTTCATGCAGATGTAGTCAATCAGCGACGACATCCAGTCAAAGGAATGATGAAGCAAGAGGTTATTGGAACCACAGTTACGACACGAACTCGAACTCAAGCTTGTTGTTTAGGGCGAAATGATATGACGATGAGGATCGACGTAAGGTTAGTTCATCGTCGAAAATTGTGCTCCGAGAAGAAGGGCCGGGTAACACAGTTAAAATCATCACGATAACGATATAGCCAAACAGGCTAGGAATGATGGGAAGGAATATTAAACTCATAAGTAACGAAAATTACTTAGGGTTATCGAACCGAAATGTGGAATCGGTGTTCTCGATTGACGACAACCCAGAACCCGAGAAAATTGGAATCAGTGAGAATTAATAGTTGATGAAGAACCCATAATAAGTTATGCAGTTCCATGATATACTTAATATACCAGAGCTTAATACTCAACAGTAGAGCAAAGTAAAGGTTGGACAGGTGCA
>NW_025290382.1:0-1069 GCF_018294505.1 Triticum aestivum | reverse complement strand
GGTAATCTACAACCATCCGGTCCGTACCATCCTTCTTCTTGACGAATAGGACGGGGCAAGCCCACGGAGATGAACTAGGTCGGATGAAACCCTTTTTCAAGGACTCATCGAGTTGTTTCTTAAGCTCGGCTAGTTCTAGGGGTGCCATCTTATAGGGTCTTCTAGCAATCGGAACGGTTCCTGGAATGAGGTCTATTACGAACTCAACATCCCTGTCAGGTGGAACACCTGGCAATTCCTCTGGAAAGACATCCGGAAAGTCACGGACTACCGGAACGTCCTCAAGGTCTGGCAAAGGGCTGGCGTTAAGAGAATATAATTGTCGCTTGGCTATTCGGGTCAAGACATTAACTATCTTCCCCGAAGGATGGGTGAGTTGAACAGTCCTAGAGAAGCAATCAATTTTGGCTTGATGAGCTGACATCCAGTCCATACCCAAAATGATATTAATATCCGAAGATTTAAGGGCTATCAAAGATGCGAGAAAAACAAGTCTGTCGACTTGGATTTCATTTCCATGGCTTACTCTAGAGGTTTGCCATTTGGATCCCGGAGTTTGAATTACCATAGAGGTTGGCATATCACCGAATGCGATGTTATGCAAGCGAGCATAGTTTTCAGATATAAAGGAATGAGAGGCTCCTGTATCGAAAAGAACAGATGTCGGGTGGCAGTTAACAAGAAGCGTACCGAGAACGACGTTGGGGTCCTCTTGAGCTTCTTCGGCAGAGATACAGTTGACATGGCCACGTGAAGCGGTGACCGGTTTAGCATGAAACACCTTCCCTGTCGGCTTGCCACGGCCAACAGCTTTAGCAGATTGATTGGGGTTGGTCTGGGGACACTCACGCATATAGTGACCAGATTCCCCACACTTGAAACAAGTCACGGAACTGGTACGTGGAGGAGCATTATTGGTTGGACCCCCATAGGGCTTGGCCGGTGCAGACTGTTGAACAGGGCGAGGCGCCTGGAAAGATGGCCTCGGTGTGAACCTGGGTGGCAGGGCGGTGTTGGGTACCCACACGCGGCGCTTCTGAGGACCAGCACCGGATGAGGAACCCATGTC
>NW_025290381.1:0-1069 GCF_018294505.1 Triticum aestivum | reverse complement strand
CACCCTGGGATTGTCAATTGTGAAAATCGGTCCGGGACCCCAAAACGGTGAGTAATAGTCCACAAAACAGACAAGAATTGGCCAAAATTGTGGGTGGTTATGACCGACACATAAACGCAACCCGTGGTTCGTCAATCATCGAAATCACTTCGGGACCCGGAAACTAAGTAGTAGTCCAAGAAACAGGCCTGAATCGGCCCAAACCGCGAGTTTCGACGACCAACACGTAAGGACACATTAGGGTTCAACAACCATGGAAATCGCTTTGGGACCCCAAAACGGTGAGTAAAAGTCCCTGAAACGGGCTAGAATCGGCCAAATCTGCGAGTGTTGATGACCGACACCGAAGCGCACCTTGGGGTTCAACTACTATGCAAATCGCTTTGGGCCCCCAAAACGGTAAGTAATAGTCCACAAAACGTGTCAGAATTGGCAAAACTGTGAGTGTTGACGACAGACGCATAAACGCACCTCGGGGATTGTCAATCATGGAAATCGCTCTCGGACCCCAAAACGGTGAGTAATAGTCCACGAAAGGGACCAGAATTGGCAAAAATTATGAGTGTTGATGGCCGACACGTAAACGCACCTCGGAGTTCACAAATCGTGGAAATCACTCCGAGACCCCAAAACAGTGAGTAATAGTCCACGAAACGGTCAGAATTCACCAAAACTGTGAGTATTGACGCCGGACAAGCAAACACACCATGGGGATCGTCAATCGTGAAAATCGCTCCGGGACCCCAAAACGGGCCAGAATTGTGAGTAATAGTCCACGAAACAGACCAGAATTAGCCAAAATTGTGAGTGTTGATGACCGACACATAAGCACACCTTGGGGTTCAACAACCATGGAAATCACTTTGCGACCCCAAAATGGTGAGTAATAGTCCACGAAACGGGTCAGAATCGACAAAAACCGTGAGTATTGATGACCGACACGTAAACGCACCCCGGGGTTCAACAATAGTCCATGAAACGGGCCAGAATCGACAAAAACTGTGATTGTTGATGACCGACATGTAAGCGCACCTTGGGGTTCAACAACCATGGAATTCGCTTTGGGACC
>NW_025290380.1:0-1069 GCF_018294505.1 Triticum aestivum | reverse complement strand
GAAATGGGCCAGAATCGGTCAAAACTATGAGTGTCGATGACCGACAGGTAAACGCACCCCAGGGTCCGTTACTCGTGGAAATCACTGCGGGAACCTAAAACAGTGAGTAATAGTCCACGAAACGGGCAGAATCGAACAAAACTGCGAGTGTTGATGACCGACACGTAAGCGCACCTTGGGGTTTAACAACTGTTCAAATCGCTTTGGGGCCCCAAAACGGTGAGTAATAGTCCACGAAACGGGTCAGAAACGGCCAAAACTGCGAGTGTTGATGACCGACATGTAAACACACACAAGGGTTCGTTACACATGGAAATCACTCCGGGACCCCAAAACAATGAGTAATAGTCCACAAAATGGGCCAGAATCGAACAAAACTTTGAGTGTTGACGACCGACACGTAAGCGCACCTTGGGGTTCAGCAAGAATGGAAAACACTTTCGGACCCCAAAACAGTGACTAATAGTCCATGAAACGGGTCTGAATCGGCCAAAACTATGAGTGTCGATGACCGGCACGTAAACGCACCCCAGGGTTCGTTACTCGTGGAAATCACTCCGGGAACCTAAAACAGTGAGGAATAGTCCATGACGGGCCAGAATCAACCAAAACTGCGAGTGTTGATGACCAACACATAAGCGCACCTTGGGGTTCAACAACTATGGAAATCGCTTTGGGGCCCCAAAACGGTGAGTAATAGTCCACAAAACGGGTCAGAATCGGCCAAAACTGCGAGCGTTGATGAACGACACGTATATGCACCCCAGGGTTCATTACTCGTGGAAATTACTCCGGGACCCCAAAACAGTGAGTAACAGTCCACGAAACGGGCGAGAATCGGCCAAAACTGTGAGTGTTGATGACCGACACGTAAACGCACCTTGGGGTTCAACAAGAATGGAAATCACTGGGGACCACAAAACGGTGAGTAATAGTCCACGAAATAGGTCAGAATCGACAAAAACCGGGTGTGTTGATGACCGACACGTAAACGCACCCTAGGGTTCGTTAATCGTGGAAATCACTCCAGGACCCCAAAACAGTGAGTAATACGTCACGAAACGGGCCA
>NW_025290379.1:0-1069 GCF_018294505.1 Triticum aestivum | reverse complement strand
GAGTTGAACTAGCTCTATAAGCTAGTTCAAATAATTTTACACTAGAGTCGAACTAGCTCTATAGCCTATTACAAATAATTTTACACTAGAGTTGAACTAGCTCTATAAGGTTGTACAAATAATTTTAGACTAGAGTTGAACTAGCTCTATAAGCTAGTTCAAATGATTTTACACTAGAGTTGAACTAGCACTATAAGCTAGTTCAAATAATTTTACACTAGAGTTGAACTAGCTCTATAGCCTAGTACAAATAATTTTACACTAGAGTTGAACTAGCTCTATAAGCTAGTTCAAATACTCTTACACTGGAGTTGAACTAGCTCGATAGCCTAGTACAAGTAATTTTACACTAGAGTTGAACTAGCACTATAAGCTAGTTCAAATAATTTTACACTGGAGTTGAACTAGCAGTATAAGCTAGTTCAAATAATTTTACACTATAGTTGAACTAGCTCTATAAGCTAGTTCAAATAATTTTACACTAGAGTTGAACTAGCTCTATAAGCTTGTTCAAATTATTTTAGACTAGAGTTGTACTAGCTCTATAAGCTAGTTCAAATAATTTTAGACTAGAGTTCAACTAGCTCTATAAGCTAGTTCAAATAATTTTACACTAGAGTCGAACTAGCTCTATAAGCTAATACAAATAATTTTACACTAGAGTTGAACTAGCTCTATAAGCTAGTTCAAATAAATTTACACTAGAGTCGAACTAGCTCTATAGCCTAGTACAAATAATTTTACACAAGAGTTGAACTAGCTCTATAAGGTTGTACAAATAATTTTAGACTAGAGTTGAACTAGCTCTATAAGCTAGTTCAAATGATTTTACACTAGAGTTGAACTAGCTCTATAAGCTAGTTCAAGTAATTTTACACTAGTGTCGAACTAGGTCTATAGCCTAGTACAAATAATTTTACACTAGAGTTGAACTAGCTCTAGAAGCTAGTTCAAATAATCTTACACTGGAGTTGAACTAGCTCGATAGCCTAGTACAAGTAATTTTACACTAGAGTTGAACTAGCACTATAAGCTAGTTCAAATAATTTTACACTGGAGTTGAACTAGC
>NW_025290378.1:0-1069 GCF_018294505.1 Triticum aestivum | reverse complement strand
GAGTTGAACTAGCTCTATAAGCTAGTTCAAATAATTTTACACTAGAGTCGAACTAGCTCTATAGCCTATTACAAATAATTTTACACTAGAGTTGAACTAGCTCTATAAGGTTGTACAAATAATTTTAGACTAGAGTTGAACTAGCTCTATAAGCTAGTTCAAATGATTTTACACTAGAGTTGAACTAGCACTATAAGCTAGTTCAAATAATTTTACACTAGAGTTGAACTAGCTCTATAGCCTAGTACAAATAATTTTACACTAGAGTTGAACTAGCTCTATAAGCTAGTTCAAATACTCTTACACTGGAGTTGAACTAGCTCGATAGCCTAGTACAAGTAATTTTACACTAGAGTTGAACTAGCACTATAAGCTAGTTCAAATAATTTTACACTGGAGTTGAACTAGCAGTATAAGCTAGTTCAAATAATTTTACACTATAGTTGAACTAGCTCTATAAGCTAGTTCAAATAATTTTACACTAGAGTTGAACTAGCTCTATAAGCTAGTTCAAATACTCTTACACTGGAGTTGAACTAGCTCTATAAGCTAGTTCAAATAATTTTAGACTAGAGTTCAACTAGCTCTATAAGCTAGTTCAAATAATTTTACACTAGAGTCGAACTAGCTCTATAAGCTAATACAAATAATTTTACACTAGAGTTGAACTAGCTCTATAAGCTAGTTCAAATAAATTTACACTAGAGTCGAACTAGCTCTATAGCCTAGTACAAATAATTTTACACAAGAGTTGAACTAGCTCTATAAGGTTGTACAAATAATTTTAGACTAGAGTTGAACTAGCTCTATAAGCTAGTTCAAATGATTTTACACTAGAGTTGAACTAGCTCTATAAGCTAGTTCAAGTAATTTTACACTAGTGTCGAACTAGGTCTATAGCCTAGTACAAATAATTTTACACTAGAGTTGAACTAGCTCTAGAAGCTAGTTCAAATAATCTTACACTGGAGTTGAACTAGCTCGATAGCCTAGTACAAGTAATTTTACACTAGAGTTGAACTAGCACTATAAGCTAGTTCAAATAATTTTACACTGGAGTTGAACTAGC
>NW_025290377.1:0-1069 GCF_018294505.1 Triticum aestivum | reverse complement strand
TTTCCCCGTCTTCGTCCCTTATGCTTGCCACTCCCAGGTCCGCTCCAAAGACGATTCTACATTCTCACTACCATTACAACTGTTCCCTAACAATGGATAATGTCATATACTACTTACTCTCCCGCTCAATCACGGAGACGAGTTTTCCACGGTTTCCACCCCTCCCTCCATACGGCAGCAACACGAGTTTTTTCCACCCCTTTCAGAACGCGCTCTTCGCGCCACAAAGCCGCCCCAAGACGCGCGAGCAAAGAGCATCGAGCTTAAACATATCGCAAACGTCAAACATAATATAACGGGATTAATATATATCGCGCACGTGCGACATGTTTGTCACAAGGCGCAAAAAATAATTATAAAAGGAATGCAACACGAGGACTTCCCAGGAGGTCACCCATCCTAGTACTACTCTCGCCCAAGCATGCTTAACTTCGGAGTTCTGATGGGATCCGGTGTTTTAGTGCTGGTATGATCGCATCCGACATGTTTCCCCGTCTTCGTCCCTTATGCTTGCCACTCCCAGGTCCGCTCCAAAGACGATTCTACATTCTCACTACCATTACAACCGTTCCCTAACAATGGATAATGTCCTATACTACTTACTCTCCCACTCAATCACGGAGACGAGTTTTCCACGGTTTCCACCCCTCCCTCCATACCGCAGCAACACGAGTTTTTTCCACCCCTTTCAGAACGCGCTCTTCGCGCCACAAAGCCGCCCCAAGACGCGCGAGCAATGAGCATCGAGCTTAAACATATCGCAAACGTTAACGGGATTAATATATATCGCGCACGTGCGACATGTTTGTCACAAGGCGCAAAAAATAATTATAAAAGGAATGCAACACGAGGACTTCCCAGGAGGTCACCCATCCTAGTACTACTCTCGCCCAAGCACGCTTAACTTCGGAGTTCTGATGGGATCCGGTGCTTTAGTGCTGGTATGATCGCATCCGACATGTTTCCCCGTCTTCGTCCCTTATGCTTGCCACTCCCAGGTCCGCTCCAAAGACAATTCTACATTCTCACTACCATTACAACCGTTCCCTAACAATGGATAATGTCCTAT
>NW_025290376.1:0-1069 GCF_018294505.1 Triticum aestivum | reverse complement strand
TAAATCAATATGTCATCAAAGTAAACTACCACAAATCGTCCAATGAAAGCACGTAAAACTTCGTTCATTAATCTCATGAAAGTACTAGGTGCATTAGTTAACCCAAAAGGCATGACTAACCACTCATATAATCCAAACTTAGTTTTAAATGCTGTTTTCCATTCATCTCCCAATTTCATACGAATTTGATGGTAGCCACTACGCAAATCAACTTTGGAGAATATTGTAGAGCCACTCAATTCATCAAGCATATCATCTAGCCTAGGAATAGGATGACGATAACGAATAGTAATATTATTAATGCCTCTACAATCAACACACATACGTGATGTACCATCCTTTTTTGGCACTAGAATAATAGGAACAGCACAAGGACTAAGGGATTCACGTATATAACCTTTGTCGAGAAGCTCTTGTACTTGACGCATAATCTCCTTCGTCTCCTCTGGATTGGTACGGTATGGTGCACGGTTTGGCAGTGAAGCACCGGGAATTAAGTCAATCTGATGCTCAATCCCTCGAATAGGCGGTAATCCCGGTGGCACGTCTTGTGGAAAAACGTCAGCGAACTCCTGCAAAATGTTAGTGACAACAGGAGGCAAAGAGGAAGGCACGTCCTCGAATGAAAATAATGTCTCTTTGCACACAAAAGCATAGCAAACAGATTTGCTGAAATCTAGCTCATCAATATCAGATTTGGTGGCAAATAAACATGCACTTTTCAATTTAATTTCAGAAGCAACACTAGATGGTTTATTATTAGGCTTCATTTGTTGCTCAAATTCTTTTGCCACAATCTGATTTTCACTCTTATTCTTCTCCTGTTGTGCTTTATTAGCTCTATTAATATCATCTTTCAAAATGGAATCAGGAGTCATAGGAAGCAAAGTAATATTTTTATCCTTATGAACAAGAGTATAGTGATTGTTTCTACCATGGTGTACATAATTTTTATCAAATTGCCATGGTCTACCAAGTAATAAGGAACATGCTTGCATAGGTACCACATCACAATCAACATAATCAGCATATGTAGAGATACTAAAATGCACACGAACAGTACGTGTTA
>NW_025290375.1:0-1069 GCF_018294505.1 Triticum aestivum | reverse complement strand
TGAGACGACAACGATGCTACGATGGAGATCAAGGTGTCGCGCCGGTGACGATGGTGATCATGACGGTGCTTCGGAGATGGAGATCACAAGCACAAGATGATGATGGCCATATCATATCACTTATATTGATTGCATGTGATGTTTATCTTTTATGCATCTTATCTTGCTTTGATTGACGGTAGCATTATAAGATGATCTCTCACTAAAATTTCAAGATAAAAGTGTTCTCCCTGAGTATGCACCGTTGCGAAAGTTCTTCGTGCTGAGACACCACGTGATGATCGGGTGTGATAGGCTCTACGTTCAAATACAACGGGTGCAAAACAGTTGCACACGCGGAATACTCAGGTTAAACTTGACGAGCCTAGCATATGCAGATATGGCCTCGGAACACTGAGACCGAAAGGTCGAGCATGAATCATATAGTAGATATGATCAACATAGTGATGTTCACCATTGAAAACTACTCCATTTCACGTGATGATCCGTTATGGTTTAGTTGATTTGGATCACGTAATCACTTAGATGATTAGAGGGATGTCTATCTAAGTGGGAGTTCTTAAGTAATATGATTAATTGAACTTAATTTATCATGAACTTAGTCCTGATAGTATTTTGCAAATTATGTTGTAGATCAATAGCTCGCGTTGTTGCTTCCCTGTGTTTATTTTTGATATGTTCCTAGAGAAAAATTATGTTGAAAGATGTTAGTAGCAAAGATGCGGATTGGATCCGTGATATGAGGATTATCCTCATTGCTGCACAGAAAAATTATGTCCTTGATGCACCGCTAGGTGACAGACCTATTGCAGGAGCAGATGCAGACGTTATGAACGTTTGGCTAGCTCAATATGATGACTACTTGATAGTTTAGTGCACCATGCTTAACGGCTTAGAATCGGGACTTCAAAGACGTTTTGAACGTCATGGACCATATGAGATGTTCCAGGAGTTGAAGTTAATATTTCAAGCAAATACCCGAGTTGAGAGATATGAAGTCTCCAACAAGTTCTATAGCTAAAAGATGGAGGAGAATAGCTCAAGCAGTGAGCATGTGCTCAGATTGTCT
>NW_025290374.1:0-1069 GCF_018294505.1 Triticum aestivum | reverse complement strand
ATTTCCCCGAAGGGACAGACACAGGAACGAAGAAGGACACATGCCGGCCAGCCTAAGTGTTCCGGAGCAGTAGCAAGCTACCAAGGCTCAATGGAAACACTAGGAGACATTTCCCGGTAAGAGAGGCTACTAAAGATAAACAACTAGATGGTCAGATCCCACACATACCAAGCATTTCAATAACATACACACAATATGCTCGATATGTGCAAATACAACATGGCATCACAACATGACTCTACGACTCAAGTATTTAATCAATAGGCTCCGAGGAGCGAGATATTACAAACAGGGGTCTCACGACCCAACATTCAGAGCATACAAGTCAAAGCACAAGCGGAAGCTATCATGTCTGAGTACAGACATCTATAAATGAAGGCTGAGAAGCCTGACTATCTACCAGATCCTGCTGAGGGCACAAGATCGTAGCTGAGGTAACAAGCTAAACGTCGAAGTCCACGCGGAACTACTAGTGAGACCGAAATCTCTCTGCAAAAACATAAAATAGGCAAACGTGAGTACAAATGTACCCAGCAAGACTTACATCAGAACTAACTACATATGCATCATTATCAACAAGGGGATGGTGGGGTTTAACTTCAGCAAGCCAGCTTTGACTCGGTGGCTATCCTGAACTACGACTGCAAGTAACTCTTTTGAGGTGGCGCACACGAGTCCACATATTCACCATATCAATACACCACTATGGATCCGCTCCCGTCTCCCTACGAGAACACCATCCATAGCACTCACGCTTATCTTGCGTATTTTAGAGTATCCACTTTCACTTGTCTATGAACTGATATAAGCAACCCAGAAGTCCTTTTCCGCGGACACGGCTATTCGAATAGATGATGTTAACCCTGCAGGGGTGTACTTCTTCATACATGTTTCCACCACTTAGCGTCTGCACACGACATGTGCTCGGCAGACTTCAAGCGAAAGCCGACGTGGGTGTAGACCACGACCTACCTAAACACTCAAGTCTCTAATCCAGGTTTATCGCCTATTCGGGTTCCATCCATGAGGAGATCCGGCCGGAGTTTCGCTCACAGCCCCAAACGATGTG
>NW_025290373.1:0-1069 GCF_018294505.1 Triticum aestivum | reverse complement strand
CACCCTTCTTAGTCTTTCTTTTGCGTGCCTTCTTCTTCTCCTGTAATGGGACCGAGTTCTGCTCACAGACCGCCTTCTTGAGTGTGTTGGGGCTGATAATATTTCGCACCTCACCTATCTGAGGCTCGGTGAAGTCGGCAGCTGGAGGCGTCTCCTGAGAGCTGAACGCCAGACGGCGCCTGTTGCAACTTGGCTTCTCCGCGGTACGAGCTAGATCGCACACGTCTTTTGTTGGGTTTGGTTCTTGAGAAGGAGGCCCCATGAAGTCGCCATCGTACCCATGCTCGGCAAAGTACTGATCGACGTTGCCAAATGTATCATCGTCGTCGTCGTCGTCGTTCTGATCCTGTGCCATATGCATGTTTGGATCCAGTGGCATAGGGATGTCCGGCACCGTTACGGCGGTCTTGCCATGGGGCCGACTTGGCGCCGGCACGACTGGCGGTGTTGTCTTTGGGGTGGTGTCCCCCGCGCCCAAACGAATCTGGCTCTTCGGCCAAAGCAGGGGCCAGCTCAGGCAGGCGCTGAGGGTCATCACGTCATCATCGTCGGCCCCGACAGGTCGAATCGGAGGTAACAAGTCGTCGCAGCCTGGCAGCGCCCGAACCAGTTGAACCCTAAACAAGTTGGGTGGCATCTGGGTACCGTGGAACAAGGGGTTGCCCGGTTGAACGATTTTGCCCTTGGCGACATCGACCAACTCGTTGTTCACGAAGTGGAGGAGAGTGCACGGAACGTCGGCGGCGCCCTGCGAAAACATGTAGGGCGTCAGGGATGCCCAGTCAAAGGCAAGGAGATGAAGTCCTCGGCCGAGAGAGGCTTAATTAGTTACCGTGATGATGGCGTCGAGCTCGGCTAATGTCGAGGCACCGCCAACGGCGGGCGTGCAGTTGACGGAGCGGCCGCTTGCTGAAGAGGTGCCGGCCGGCGTACACCCGGGTGCATTAAGCTCCCGTGCCGGCGTCGGAGACACCAATGCCGCCTCCGCCGGAGGCACCAATGGCCCCGCCATCGCATTATGCGAGTTGCTGGCCGTGAAGCTAGGAATCGGGGGCGGCCCCTGTTGGCC
>NW_025290372.1:0-1069 GCF_018294505.1 Triticum aestivum | reverse complement strand
CCGTAACTAAAGGAAGATGTTGTTCCCAAGATGGGCTAACAAGAATCCTATCTAGTTTTACATACAAGGGGTCGTCCTGGTTATTAGACCAAGTAAAGCTCCTCCGTGAGAGCTCTAACTCTTGTAGCCCCCAATGTTCGATGATGGAATTAAATTAAAAAGACCAAAAAAGGAGTTTTTTAGCTCTACTTCTCTCATTGATCCTCCTAATTATATTAAAATCACCACCAATAACAAGGTGCAATTTATTATGACCTAACATATGGACAAAATCGATCAGGAAGTCCTTCTTGTCTTTGGTATGAGCAGCCCCGTACGCATTGATCAAAGTCCACTTGAAACCCGATCTCTTATCCATAACGATCATTCTGGTAAAAAACCTACTAGCAGTGCACGTGTCGACCTCAAACAGGTCCTCCCTGACACCCATGAGGAGCCCACCCGAGGCTCCTACATAAGGTTGCCGAAGCCAAATGAAAGTAAAACTGCCACCGATACTAGCTAGCCAAGGATCTGAAAAATCAGTTTTCTTAGTCTCCTGAATACAAATAAACTCTAAAGCGAGATAACGGCCACGTGTCATCGTTAGTATAAACCGAGTGCCTAACTGAGCCACACGGTTTAAATATACACCGAGTGCCTGCATGAGCCACACGGTTTATATATAAACCGAGTGCCCACGAGCGCTACACGGTTTAAATATAAACCGAGTGCCCACGTGCCGCACGGTTTAAATATAAACCTAGTGTCTGCACGAGCTGCACGGTTATAAGCCGGGTGCCTTTGTACACGGCTTATAGGACATCCGCTGTTAAACATATCCTATAAGCCGGGTGCCTGCATCTGGAACACTCGGCTTATACAGCTCCCCGTGGCATAATATGCCTATAAGCCGGGTGCCATGTCCCTGGGACACTCGGTTTATATGCCAAATAGCATTTTTTTTCCTGCATGCTTCAGCGAGCAGCAGCAAGATGGCTTATATATCCAGCAATATATTGATCGATCCAGCAAGCAAAATGACCAACAATATATATCCAGCAATATATTGATCCAGCAAGCAAAGTGA
>NW_025290371.1:0-1069 GCF_018294505.1 Triticum aestivum | reverse complement strand
AGTTTTCAGGTTGCTCGGTGAGAATTTCCAGTTTTCCTAGATTAGATTTACTTTCTTACCTATTGTCCAAGAAAAAGCCACAAAAAAGAGTTAGATCTATTCATCCTTGGTCCAAGCCAGTCTGAGCCTTTGCAATTTTCTTTTCATTGATTGCATAGTTGAATTATCGATTGCATCACCGTGTCGAGTTGCTGGTCTTAGTGTCTAGTTCGTTTAGAGTTTCGAGTTCTGTTCACATTAGTCACGCCACCGCTGCATCATTATCTCTTCCGCTGTCCACCACCCATCCATCAATTTCCACCACGTGCTACCCACCATTCATTGTCATAATAATAGTTGAGATCGTTCACATCTTCACTTGATCCAATCTGCATCTTATCTAGTTTGTTTTGGAAAGAGGGAGAAAAAAAGAGAGAAAAAAAACGAGAGAAAAAAAAGGAAAAAAAAAGTCAGAGAAAAAAAAGGAGAGAAAGAAAAAAAAGTTTGAGGAAAAAAAAGAGAGAAGAAAAAAAAACAAAAAAATCGACACAAACTTTTTCAGAGGAAAGTTGGAGACAAAGTTGTTGATATATCCTGCTTGGCTGTTGTTTCACCTCATTATCTTCACTGCTGTTGTGATCTTCACTTATATCTTGCTGTCAATAGCTACTTAGTATCCTTCATTGATGCTAGTTGTGCTACGCCGTGACCTCATTAGTGTTCTAGGCTCGCGTCTCTAGTCCGGTCTAGCCTAGGACCAGCACAGTACCGTCGTTGAGCGTTTATTCAACGTTGCATCTTTGAATTGATTATTGCTAATCTTTTGCTACCATATATAGCCAACCCAGCTCCACATATTTCTACACCGTGTATACGTACGCTCCCCTGGCAATCGCTTTACTCAATATTCAGAGTTACTTGACACCGCTGGTTGCCGATCACCGCCTGCTGCATGGTAAGAACTTGTAAGACATTGATATTTGCTTTACTGTGAGCGTTTTACCACCACATCCTAGTAGTTATAGGAACATTATTTTTGGGTTTTGTTTCTTGTTCTACTAATCATGACAGGATCCAGAGTCAATTCATG
>NW_025290370.1:0-1070 GCF_018294505.1 Triticum aestivum | reverse complement strand
CCCCCAGCCCCTCCGCTTTCTCGTTAGCTCGCCGTAGATATGTTTCCGTCGGGCACCCGTAGCTCCTCGCCGCCGGCGAGTTCGTAGCGCTCGTCTCCGGCCGTTCCAGCCCCTCCGACCACCGCCGTTGGACGCGCGACGTCGAGCCGCGTCGAACGCGCCCAGCCACGCCCCCGGAGACCCCCTGTACGTGAAACCCGTACCCCTCCCGAGCCGCGCCGCCGTGCGTCTGGTCGCCGGCGTTGCTCCGGCGCCGGCCGCCGACGTGGCACACCTGGGGCCACCCCCTGGGTCACTGCCAGTGGCCCCCACGGGCCCCAGTTGACTGGGTTGACCCAGTCAACTGCTGACTGGGCAGGCCCAGTCACTGACATGCGGGCCCCGCCGCAAAATTTAAAAAAAAAGAAAAGAAAAAGAAAATGTTTTATAAATAAAAATAATTAGTTTAAATAATCTCTCACTGACAGGTGGGCCCATTAGTTAATTAACTAAAAGTTAATTAGTTTAATCCTCTGTTAACCCACTGTCTATGACAGGTGGGTCCCCCGTGTCAGTTTGACCAGTCAACCCAGACTGTTGACCGTGACGTCACTCATACGTCATGCTGACGTCATATCCCTTTTTCTGTTAATTAAATAATTCCAGAAATTCAAATAAACTTTGAAAATTCATATCTTTTAAACCGTAACTCGGATGAAAATGTTTTCTATATGAAAGTTGCTCAGCACGACGAGACGAATCCGAATACGCAGTCCGTTCGTCCACCACACCTCCCTAACCTATCGAACTAGCAACTTTCCCCCTCCGGTCCGTCTGTCCGAAAACGTGAAACATCGGGAATACCTCCCGGATGTTCCCCCCTTCACCGGTACCACCTACTGTCGCGTTAGGACACCCCTAGCACCGCTCACTGTCATGTCACGCATCGTCATGCTTATGTTTGCATTGTATTTACTGTTTCTTCCCCCTCTTCTCTCCGGTAGACTACGAGACCGACACTGCTGCTGCCCAGTTCGACTACGGAGTCGACGACCCCTCCTACTTGCCAGAGCAACCAGGCAAGCCCCCCC
>NW_025290369.1:0-1070 GCF_018294505.1 Triticum aestivum | reverse complement strand
TGAAAAATTGAGTGGGCCTAGTCTGAATTATTCTACTTATGATAAAGAATTATATGCTCTTGTTCGGACTTTAGAAACATGGCAACATTATTTATGGCCCAAAGAATTTGTTATACATTCTGATCATGAATCTTTGAAACATATTAAAAGTCAAGCTAAACTGAATCGTAGACATGCTAAATGGGTTGAATTCATTGAGACTTTCCCTTGTGTCATTAAACACAAGAAGGGAAAAGAAAATGTTATTGCTGATGCATTGTCTCGTCGCTATACTATGCTTTCACAACTTGACTTCAAAATATTTGGTTTGGAGACCATCAAAGATCAATATGTGCATGATGCTGATTTTAAAGATGTAATGCAGAATTGTAAAGAAGGAAGAATGTGGAACAAGTTTGTTGTTAACGATGGATTTGTGTTTCGTGCTAACAAGCTATGCATTCCAGCTAGCTCCGTTCGTCTTTTGTTGTTGCAGGAGGCGCATGGAGGAGGATTAATGGGACGGTTTGGCGTGAAGAAGACGGAGGACGTACTTGCTACACATTTCTTTTGGCCAAAGATGAGACGGGATGTTGAGCGTTTTATTGCTCGCTCCACTACATGTCGAAAAGCTAAGTCACGACTCAATCCTCATGGTTTATATATGCCTTTGCCTGTACCTAGTGTTCCTTGGGAGGATATATCTATGGACTTTGTTTTAGGTTTACCTCGAACAAAGAAGGGGAGGGATAGCATATTTGTTGTCGTGGATAGATTCTCGAAAATGGCACACTTTATACCATGTCATAAAAGCGATGATGCTGTTAATGTTGCTAATTTGTTCTTTCGTGAAATTATTCGCTTGCATGGTGTGCCAAATACTATTGTTTCAGATCATGATACTAAATTTCTTAGCCACTTTTGGAGATGTTTATGGGCTAAGTTGGGGACTAAACTGCTTTTTAGTACTACTTGTCACCCCCAAACTGATGGACAAACTGAAGTAGTCAATAGAACGTTGTCTACTATGCTTAGGGCTGTTTTGAAGAATAATAAGAAAATGTGGGAGGAATGCTTGCCTCATATTGAAT
>NW_025290368.1:0-1070 GCF_018294505.1 Triticum aestivum | reverse complement strand
GTCAGCACGACGGCGTGGTGACGATCTTGATGAACTACAGCAGCAGGGCTTCGCCTAAACTCCGCTACAGTATTATCGAGGAATATGGTGGCAGGGGGCACCGCACACGGCTAAGGAATCGATCACGTGGATCAACTTGTGTCAACTTGTGTGTTTAGAGGTGCCCCTGCCTCCGTATATAAAGGAGTAGAGGGGGGGAGGCTGGCCGGCCATAGAGGGAGGCGCAGGAGAGTCCTACTCCCTCTGGGAGTAGGATTCCTCCCCCCAATCCTAGTCCAACTAGGATTCCTCGGAGGGGAAGGGAGAGAGGGGGGCCGGCCACCTTCTCCTAGTCCTAATAGGACCAGGGGAGGGGGAAGAGGCGCAGCCACCTTGGGCTGCCCCTTTCTCCTTTCCACTAAGGCCCATGAAGGCCCATATGGCTCCCGGGGGGTTCCGGTAACCCTCCCGGTAACCCGGTAAAATCCTGATTTCACCCGGAACACTTCCGATGTCCAAACATAGGCTTCCAATATATCAATCTTTACGTCTCGACCATTTTGAGACTCCTCGTCATGTCCGTGATCACATCCGGGACTCCGAACAACCTTCGGTACATCAAAATGCATAAACTCATAATATAACTGTCATCGTAACCTTAAGCGTGCGGACCCTATGGGTTCGAGAACAATGTAGACATGACCGAGACACGTCTCTGGTCAATAACCAATAGCGGGACCTGGATGCCCATATTGGCTCCTACATATTCTACGAAGATCTTTATCGGTCAGACCGCATAACAACATACGTTGTTCCCTTTGTCATCGGTATGTTACTTGCCCGAGATTCGATCGTCGGTATCCAATACCTAGTTCAATCTCGTTATCGGCAAGTCTCTTTACTCGTTCCGTAATACATCATCTCACAACTAACATATTAGTTGCAATGCTTGCAAGGCTTATGTGATGTGTATTACCGAGAGGGCCCAGAGATACCTCTCCATCAATCGGAGTGACAAATCCTAATCTCGAAATACGCCAACCCAACATCGACCATTGGAGACACCTGTAGTACTCCTTTATAATCACCCA
>NW_025290367.1:0-1070 GCF_018294505.1 Triticum aestivum | reverse complement strand
CGTTAAACTCGTCTCCGTAGTTGAGAGGGAGCGGCCAAAGCAATGTGCAATCGTCTTTGTAGTGGAGCTGGGAGGGGCAAGGATAAGGGACGAAGACCGGGGTAACATGTCGGATGCGATCATACCAGCACTAAAGCACCGGATCCCATCAGAACTCTGAAGTTAAGCGTGCTTGGGCGAGAGTAGTACTAGGATGGGTGACCTCCTGGGAAGTCCTCGTGTTGCATTCCCTTTTTAATTTTTTTCGCGCCGCTTGCAAAACAAAACGCACGTGTAAGTAATATATTTACCGTGTTTTATTATTTTGCACGAGTGCGGTAAGTCATAGCTGGGTGCTCACGATTCACGGGTCCAGCGTCGGCGTTGTGGCGCGGCAAGCGTGCACTGGTGCGGTTGAGAGGGAGGGGTGGAAACCGCGTTAAACTCGTCTCCGTAGTTGAGAGTGTAACGCCCTCGATGCGGCTATAACTCCCACGTGTCGAGGCACGACTTAGAGGCATAACCGCATTGAAAGCAATGTCGCAAGTCAGGCAATCATTACAACATCCCATGTAATATATAATAAAAAGGGGGAGATAACATAGTTGGCTTACACTCGCCACGTCACATCAGAGTACATAAACAACATCCATCAAACAAATCACTCATGGCCCGACTACGGTGCCAAAATAGAAAAGACCCCCAACATGCGACAAGGTCCTGAATCGATAACCCCAACTAGGCACCACTACTGATCATCTGGAAAGGACACGTAGTATCGCTGAGAGTCCTCGTCGAACTCCCACCTGAGCTCGTAATCGTCAACTGGAGCGGAATCACCTGGACCTGCATCTGGAGTTGTAGTATCTGTGAGCCACAGGGACTCAGCAATCTCACACCCACGCGATCAAGACTATTTAAGCTCATAGGAATGGATAAGGCAAATATATGTGGAGCTGCAGCAAGCGACTAGCACATGTGGTGGCTAACTTATACGCAAAAGAGAGCGAGAAGAGAAGGCGAAGCACGAGCGAGAAGCTAATGGAACATCCTGCGCAAGCATAACTCCAACACCGTGTCCACTTCCCGGA
>NW_025290366.1:0-1070 GCF_018294505.1 Triticum aestivum | reverse complement strand
AAAACTAATTCAATTCAATATGTTAAAAACACAAATATTATATCAAAAAATTCAGAAAAATAAAACTAATTCAATTCAAAATTCTAAAAATACAAATAATATATCAAAAAATTAAGAAAAATAAAACTAGTTCAATTCAAAATGTTAAAAATACAAATAATATATCAAAAAATTCAGAAAAATAAAACTAATTCAATTCAAAATTTTATACGCCTAGGCAGGAGTATGACTAAATCACTCCAAATTTCATGTATCATCAGTGGTATCTCGAATCATTCGAAAATGGACACCAAACACATCACGGGTAATATAATTCACATGATCCATTCAACAAAGTTTGGTACAATAAATTATTACACATCATTTCTTCCCTTATGTCCCTGCTTGCTTACGATTGTGCCGTATCCATGGAGCATCCTCATCATTTAACTTAATGCTTGGGTCGGTGTTCACTTTGAAGGGCGGAATTTCAGCAAACATATTATAATCTTCTGACATGTCTGTCTTGTCCTCCACTCCCACGATGTTTCTTTTCCCTGAAAGAACAATGTGGCGCTTTGGATCATCGCATGATGTACTGATCGTTTTCTTATCTTTCCGTTTCCTCGGTTTGCTACTCATGTCCTTCACATAGAAAACCTGAGCGACTTCTTTCGCTAGGACGAATGGTTCGTCAAGGTAACCAAGATTGTTGAAATCCACCATTGTCATTCCGTATTGCTGGTCCACCTTTACCCCACCTCCTGTTAGCTTGAACCATTTGCACCGGAACAAAGGGACCTTAAAGGAGGGTCCATAGTCAAGTTCCCATATCTCCTCTATGTAACCATAATATGTGACCTTTTGCCCATTCTCGGTTGCTGCATCAAAGCGGACACCACTGTTTTGGTTGGTGCTCTTTTTATCTTGGGCGATCGTGTAAAATGTATTCCCATTTATCTCGTACCCTTGGAAAGTCGTTATAGTCGAAGATGGTGTCTTGGCCAACATGTACAGCTGATCTACAACATCATTGTCATTCATTAAATGTTTTCTCAACCAACTGCCGAAAGTCTCCATGTGGGCCTTCC
>NW_025290365.1:0-1070 GCF_018294505.1 Triticum aestivum | reverse complement strand
TTAGGATTGCAGGTAAGGTATCAACAGGTGTAGCAACAATGTCAGGCTATGCATCAGAATAGGATCAACGGAAAGCAGTAACATGCTACACTACTCTAATGCAAGCAGTATAGAGAAGAATAGGCGATATCTGGTGATCAAGGGGGGGGCTTGCCTGGTTGCTCTGGCAAGAGAGAGGGGTCGTCAACTCCGTAGTCGAACTGGGCAGCAGCAGCGTCGGTCTCGTAGTCTACCGGAGAGAAGAGGGGGAAGAAACAATGAATACCAGGTAAACAGATGCATATCGATGCATGACATGTCAAGAAGCGATGCTAGGCGTGCCCTAACGTGGTATAAGGTGGTACTGGTCAAGGGGGAATCATCCGGGAAAGTATTCCCGGTGTTTCGTGTTTTCGGGCAGAGGAGCCGGAGGGGGAAAGTTGCGGGTTCGATAGGTTAGGGGGGTGTGGTGGACGAACGGACTGCGTATCCGGAATCGTCTCGTCGTTCTGAGCAACTTTCATGTTGAAAATATTTTAATCCGGATTACGGATTAAAAGATATGATTTTTAAAAGATTTTATTAATTCCAGGAATTTAATTAATTATTTAATTAATTTCGAAAATGCTTTTATGACATCAGCATGATGTCATGCTGACATCATCAGTCAACAGGGTTGACCGAGTCAACCCTGACAGGTGGGTCCCGCATGTCATTCTCTAATATCTAATTAACCTAATCAGAGTTAATTAACATTAGTTAATTAGGTTAATTAGTGATTAGGGTTAATTAATCAGAATTAAGTAGACTAATTAATTACTTACTTAATTAGTTTTATTTAATTTTTCATTTTCTTTTTATTTTTAAACCGTTCTGTGGGGGTGGGGCCCCCATGTCATCGGCCCAGAGGGCCAAACGGGCATGCGGGCGTGGGGGGGTTTGCGGGGCGGTGCCCGTTTCGGGCGCAACCCCGAAGGACGCGGCGCGGGCGCCCGCGCCCGAAGCCAACGGGGGTCGGGGCGGCCGAGGCCACGACGGTGGCCGGAGGGGCCGCAGCCACGGCGAGGGTGGCCGGGCGGCAAGCGGCGCCG
>NW_025290364.1:0-1070 GCF_018294505.1 Triticum aestivum | reverse complement strand
AGAAGCACTTAGTCTCGGGTTTGGGTTCAACCTCGGGTTTCTTCATTGGTGCAGCAGCTGATTTGCCGTTTCATGAAGTATCCCTTCCTTCCCTTGCCCTTCTTGAAACTAGTGGTTTCACCAACCATCAACAATTGATGCTCCTTCTTGATTTCTACTTTCGCGATGTCAAACAACGCGAATACCTCAAGGATCATCATCTCTATCCTTGATATGTTATAGTTCATCACGAAGCTCTAGCAGCTTGGTGGCAATGACTTTGGGGAAACATCACTATCTCATCTGGAAGATCAACTCCCACTCGATTCAAGTGATTGTTGCACTCAGACAATCTGAGCACAAGCTCAACGATTGAGCTTTTCTCCCTTAGTTTGCAGGCTAAGAAAATCGTCGGAGGTCTTATACCTCTTGACGTGGGCACGAGCCTGAAATCCCAATTTCAGCCCTCAAAACATCTCATATGTTTCGCGATGTTTCAAAACATCTTTGGTGCCTTTACAACTCTAAACCGTTTAACTGAACTATCACGTAGTTATCAAAACGTGTATGTTCGATGTTCGAAACATCCACAAACGACGTTTGGGGTTCAGCACATTGAGCAGTGCATTAAGGACATAAGCTTTCTACTGTCCGCATAATCGCTACTTTCAACTTTCAACTATAATTTTCTCTAGGAACATATCTAAACAGTAGAACTATAGCGCGAGCTACGACATAATTTGCAAAGGGTCTTTTGACTATGTTCAAGATAATTAAGTTCATCTTATGAACTCCCACTCAGATAGACATCCCTCTAGTCATCTAAGTGATTACATGATCCGAGTCAAACTAGGCCGTGTCCGATCATCACGTGAGACGGACTAGTCATCATCGGTGAACATCTTCATGTTGATCGTATCTACTATACGACTCATGCTCGACCTTTCGGTCTCTGTGTTCCGAGGCCATGTCTGTACATGCTAGGCTCGTCAAGTTAACCCTAAGTGTTTTCGCTGTGTAAAACTGTCTTACACCCGTTGTATGTGAACGTAAGAATCTATCACACCCGATCATCACGTGGTGCTTCGAAA
>NW_025290363.1:0-1070 GCF_018294505.1 Triticum aestivum | reverse complement strand
AAAAATTCCCTCCACGCGGATTGCCCTTCGCGCGTCTACGGCTGTGGCCGGTGGCCTCCGGGGGCTAGCATGCCGCCAAATCTTGCGTAGGCGGCCTCTCACAAGTCTGGAAGTGTTGTGGCGGTTGTAAACGCCCGGCACGCGTGTCCGGGGTGTGCCCCCCCTCACGGACGGCGCTGCCGCCGGCACCTGGAGGGGGGAAACGGACGCGTGGGGTCTACACAGAGGGGATCTTGCTGTGGGTCTGGCCCGGATGTTGCTCCAAAGTGTTCCTATGGGCTGACCTAACACAACCGGGTGGGGAGGTCCACTGGTCAAAGCCCGTCCGTGCAAAGTCAAAGGGCTAGATCCCGTGGTCAAACGCTACAGGGTTAGGCGGGACGGGGGCACTGGGGGGTAGCAATGCCATCGGAGCGTCGCACCGGGCCCTCATACATGCGCGGTGGTGTAGTGGCATGTCCGAAGAGGCGGGATGCGTCTCCGGTGCGTGGCCCCCCCTTCACGGACGGCGATGACACGGTAGTAGACGTTCTGCGGTAACGATGCGGCGTCAATATTACTAAATACTATTAGCGCGATAAAATCAAGAGTTTTTTTGCACGACATGGGAACATATGCTATAGGAACGATGGTATTTTTACATAATTTTTGGTGATGGAGAAGTATTCGAAAAATTCCCTCTACGCGGATTGCCCTTCACGCGTTTACGGCTGTGGCCGGCGGCCTCCGGGGGCTAGCATCCCGCCAAATCTTGCGTAGGCGGCCTCTCACAAGTATGGAAGTGTTGTGGTGGTTGAAAACGCCTGGCACGCGTGTCCGGGATGTGCCCCCCCTCAGGGACGGCGCTGCCGCCGGCACCTGGAGGGGGGAAACGAACGCGTGGGGTCTACACGGAGGGGATCTTGCTGTGGGTCTAGCCCGGAGGTTACTCCAAAGTGTTCCTATGGGCTGACCTAACACAACCGGGTGGGGAGGTCCACTGGTCAAAGCCCTTCCACGCAAAGTCAAAGGGCTAGATCTCGTGGTCAAACGCTAGAGGGTTAGGCGGGACGGGGGCACTGGGGGGGGGG
>NW_025290362.1:0-1070 GCF_018294505.1 Triticum aestivum | reverse complement strand
GAGATGGCTCTGATCCGATCGACCATCTACCAACAAGATTTGCGTCGTTTCCACGCCAGAAATGTGAGGGGTCGAGCCTTCCAGGAAGGAGATTTAGTTCTCCGAGTGGATCAGAAGAAACATCACAAGCTTGCTCCTTCTTGGGAAGGACCCTTCATCGTCACCAAAGTTCTCCACAACGGGGCGTACCGTCTTTACAACGTCGAACATAATATCGACGAGCCCCGAGCTTGGAACGCGGAACTACTCCGCCCATTTTACACTTAAGTTTATCACTCGGATGAGTTGCAATAAAGTACTCCTGTAGTTCATGGATTTCAAAATAATAGTGTCATAGTTCCTCCATAATTTTTGTCACTTTTTATTTTGTCCAATAAAATTTTCCCCTCAGTGGGTGACTTAGCCGCGAATCCGTTTCGCCTAAGTTTGTAAAAATCCTTACCGAGTGGTGAGCCAGACTCCGACTCGGAGGCTTAGCTGCGAATCCGTTTCGCCTAAGATTAAATAAAATCCTACCGAGTGGTAAGCCAGACTTCCACTCGGGGGCTTAGCTGTAGTCCAAGTACTCGCCTAAGTTATAAAAATCCTACCGAGTGGTAACCCAGACTTCCACTCGGAGGCTTAGCTGCAGTCCAAGTACTCGCCTAAGTTATAAAAATCCTACCGAGTGGTAAGCCAGACTTCCACTCGGAGGCTTAGCTGCAGTCCAAGTACTCGCCTAAGTTATAAAATTCCTACCGAGTGGTAAGCCAGACTTCCACTCGGAGGCTTAGCTGCAGCCCAGTGCTCGCCTAAGATATAAAAATCCTACCGAGTGAAGAGCAAACCTCTCACTCGGGGGCTTAGCTGCAGCCCAGTGCTCGCCTAAGATATAAAAATCCTACCGAGTGAAGAGCAAACCTCTCACTCGGGGGCTTAGCTGCAGCCCAGTGCTCGCCTAAGATATAAAAATCCTACCGAGTGAAGAGCAAACCTCTCACTCGGGGGCTTAGCTGCAGCCCAGTGCTCGCCTAAGATATAAAAATCCTACCGAGTGAAGAGCAAACCTCTCACTCGGGGGCTTAGCTGCA
>NW_025290361.1:0-1070 GCF_018294505.1 Triticum aestivum | reverse complement strand
GCCGTACCCATGGCCACCGACCACCCCTCGCCCTTCCGATGAGCTCAGGAGCTCCGTCCCGACCCCATGGAGCTGCACACCGACGCACGCGACCAGAGGAGGCCCCAGTCGACCGGAGCATCGTCGTCTTCATCCCCGGTGCCCGGAGATCGCCGCCGTAAATTCGCCGTCGCAGAAGCTTCCCCGAGCTCGCCGACCCCTCCGTCCAGTCCACTGTGAGCCCCTCTTCCTCTTCCCCCTTCCCTCAAGCTCGCACTCATCCCCTAGCCTCTTCCTCCACCGCGGCCGAGAGTTTCTCGCCGCCGGCCATGGCGTGGCCGTGGCCACAGCCACCCCAGCTCGTATCCGAGCCCACTGACGTGCTCACCGCGATCTCAGGAGTCCGTAGCACGCCCCAGCTCCTCCTGTCGTGCTCCCTAACCCCGACCCCAAGCTCGCCCGAGCTCCGGCCGCCGCCGAGGTCGACGCCGTGCTCAACTCCGGCCACCTCGCGGCCTCCCGTCCGTTCCTTTGGATGCGTAGGAGCAAGAGCTTCTCCCTAGTGCCCTCAGCGCGCCAAACCACCGCTCGTAGCGCCAAACCCGCCACCAGCCGAACTCCGGCAGCCGCAAAGGAGCTCGCCGCCGTTAACTCCGGCCACCCCAGCACCAAACACCGCCACCGTTGGATGCGCCACATCGCCAGCTACTCGTAGCACCCACCCGCGCATCAAACCGTGGCCGGAGCAGCGTTTCCGACGCCCTCCGCCGTTGCTGGCGTCGCCGGCGACAAGCCGCGGGTCAACTCCGGCGGGTTTGACCCGGGGTTTGACCCCCTGACGTGTGGGCCCCAGGCCATTAACTAAACCTAATTAGCCACTAACACTGACCAGTGGGCCCCGACCCCCCCTAATCCTTTAATTAAGCAGATAACCCCCTGTTAACTAACTGTGACGCTGACATATGGGTCCCACAGGTCAGTTTGACCTGGACGGCGCCCGTTGACCTGCTGAGGTCAGCATGAGGTCATGCTGACGCAATAATTCCTTTCTGGAATTAAAATAAATTAGGAAATGATTTATAATTCCAGAA
>NW_025290360.1:0-1070 GCF_018294505.1 Triticum aestivum | reverse complement strand
AAGCAGAGCATGGTTGACAAAAGGAGAGGATACAATTTACCAAAGGCTTTATGTATCCGAGAAAAGGCTCACAAGGTTATTGCATATGAAGGATGTTGTCGGATAACAACCCGGCAATGGGCCTGCCGGTCCACAATGGAGCTGATGTGAGTATCGGTACTCAATCAGAGGAAGAAAGAATGCAAGGGCATCGGATTATAGAACATCTGAATAATTCGATGCTTAGATAACAAAGGAATTATGATTTCCTAAACGAAGGATCAGAAGTAGACGCTCTGATCAAGGAGGGATAGGTAGAATAGACCTAGGGGCACAATTGATGACAAATAGATTGGTCGAGAACCAGCTCATGTTCAAAATGACGTCTAAGCCAAAAAGATATAGAAGGATCACTGATGATTGTGTGCCTTCACACACATGTTGAATCAATAGGATCAAAATGAAGGTGTCGAAGGATACTAATGAATATTGCTACACATATGGAAATCATCCATAATGCAAACAGACAATTAATTGCAGAGCAATAGTTTGAAGAGGATACTCGAAAGATCGGGTAGTATTTCCAAGTATTTTGAAAAGCATATGAACAACTGGGGATGAGCGGATCCCGGTTAAGTGAATTATCCTTAGTGCAAAAAGAAGCTGCAAAGCAGAAGGCACAAGGATTCTCGGAACAACGGAGAGTGCTAGGGGTATCTTGTATCAACATGAGCAACTGGGGATGAAGGTACAAATGGCAAGGAGGTTATTCACGAGGATTACCGGTGGTCAGGAACTGTAAGGCAGTGTGCACAGAGTCTCGAGAAACATCGAGGAGTAACAGCAGAATCTTCTGGCGAAGCAAGTGATCATCGGTAAGGTCGGGGCTCACCGGGAGGAAGTGGGTACGAGAACCAAATGTCAGAGTTATTAAATTCGTTTAACCCGAGTAGAAGAGAGAACAGAGTCCCAGAGTAAAGACGAGGAATAAAATATCCTAATACCACCCAATGGCGACGTGGGCCCGTAAGCCACACAGCCAATGTTAGTAAAAGTTTTCAATGACTAGACTCAACTTCGGCCAAGGAGTT
>NW_025290359.1:0-1070 GCF_018294505.1 Triticum aestivum | reverse complement strand
CATACCATACCAATCCAGAGGAGACGAAGGAGATTATGCGTCAAGTACAAGAGCTTCTCGACAAAGGTTATATACGCGAATCCCTTAGTCCTTGTGCTGTTCCTATTATTCTAGTGCCGAAAAAGGATGGTACATCACGTATGTGTGTTGATTGTAGAGGCATTAATAATATTACTATTCGTTATCGTCATCCTATTCCTAGGCTAGATGATATGCTTGATGAATTGAGTGGCTCTACAATATTCTCCAAAGTTGATTTGCGTAGTGGCTACCATCAAATTCGTATGAAATTGGGAGATGAATGGAAAACAGCATTTAAAACTAAGTTTGGATTATATGAGTGGTTAGTCATGCCTTTTGGGTTAACTAATGCACCTAGTACTTTCATGACATTAATGAACGAAGTTTTACGTGCTTTCATTGGACGATTTGTGGTAGTTTACTTTGATGACATACTGATTTATAGCAGATCTTTGGAAGAACATTTGGAACATTTACGTGATGATTTTATTGCTCTACGTGATGCACGTTTGTTTGGTAACCTTGGGAAGTGCACCTTTTGCACCGACCGAGTATCTTTTCTTGGCTATGTTGTTACTCCATAGGGAATTGAAGTTGACAAAGCCAAGATTGAAGCTATTGAGAGTTGGCCGCAGCCCAAAACGGTCACACAAGTGAGGAGTTTTCTTGGCCTCGCTGGATTCTATAGGCGTTTTGTGAGAGATTTCAGCACCATTGCTGCACCTCTCAACGAGCTTACAAAGAAGGATGTGCCTTTTCTTTGGGGTACCGCACAGGAAGAAGCCTTCACGGTATTGAAAGATAAGTTGACACATGCTCCTTTACTCCAACTTCCTGATTTTAATAAGACTTTTGAGCTTGAATGTGATGCTAGTGGAATTGGATTAGGAGGTGTGTTATTACAAGATGGCAAACCTGTTGCATACTTTTCTGAAAAATTGAGTGGGCCTAGTCTGAATTATTCTACTTATGATAAAGAATTATATGCTCTTGTTCGGACTTTAGAAACATGGCAACATTATTTATGGCCCAAAGAATTTGTTATACAT
>NW_025290358.1:0-1070 GCF_018294505.1 Triticum aestivum | reverse complement strand
CGATACGTAAGCGCACCTTGGGGTTCGACATCCATGGAAATCGCTTTGGGACCCCAAAAATGTGAGTAATAGTCCATGAAACGGGCCAGAATCGATAAAAACCACGAGTGTTGATGGCCGACACTTAAACGCACCATGGGGTTTGTTAATCGTGGAAATCACTCCGGGACACCAAAACAGTCAGTAATAGTCCACGAAACGGGCCAGAATTGGCCACTACTATGAGAGTTGATGACCAACACGTAAGCGCACCTTGGGGTTCAACAACTATGGAAATCGCTTCGTGACCGCAAAACGGTGAGTAATAGTCCATGAAACGGGCCAGAATCGTCAAAAACCACGAGTGTTGATGTCTGACACGTAAACGCACCCCGGGGTTCGTTAATCATGGAAATCACTCTGGGACCCCAAAAAAGTGATTAATAGTCCAGAAAACGGGCCAGAATCGGCCAAAACTGTGACTGTTGATGACCGACATGTAAGCGCACCTTGGGGTTCAATAACTATGGAAATTGCTTTGGGATCCCAAAACGGTGAGTAATAGTTCACGAAATGGGTCAGAATTGGCCAAAACTGTGAGGGTTGACGACGGGCACGTAAACGCACCCCAGGGATCGTCAATCATGGAAATCGCTCCGGGACCCCACAACGGTGAGTAACAGTGCACAAAACGTACCAGAATCGGCGAAAATTGTGAGTGTTGATGACCGACATGTAAATGCACCCCGGTGTTCGTCAATCGTGGAAATCACTTCGGGACCCCAAAACTGAGTAATAGTCCAGGAAACGGGCCAGAATCGGCCCAATCTGCGATTCTTGACGACCAGCACGTAAGCACATCTTGGGGTTCGACAAGCATCGAAATCGCTTTGGGACTGCAAAACGGTTAGTAATAGTCCATGAAAGAGCCCTGAATCGGTAAAACCTAGGGTTATTGATCAACGATACATAAACGCACCCCGGGTTTCGTCAATCATGGAAATTGCTCATGGACCTGAAATCAGTGAGTAATAGTCCATGAAGCGGGCCAAAATCGGCCAAAACTTCAAATGTTGATGACCGACACATAA
>NW_025290357.1:0-1070 GCF_018294505.1 Triticum aestivum | reverse complement strand
TAGATACGTGGGACCTCTCAAGATTGTCAGCAAGAGAGGCGACCTCGCCTATCAACTCGAGCTTCCTTCAAACTTTGCAAATGTTCATGATGTGTTCCATGTCTCTCAGCTTCGAAAGTGCTTCAAGACTCCTGACCGCACCGTCAACTTCGAGGACATTGAGCTCCAAGAAGATCTCTCCTATCGTGAGCACCCAGTTGCTATTCTTGAAGAGACTGAACGCAAGACTCGCAACAAGTCAATCAAATTTCTCAAAGTTAAGTGGTCACACCATTCCGACCGTGAAGCTACCTGGGAACGCGAGGATCACCTCCGTTCTGAGTACCCGGAGTTCTTTCAGTCCTAGATCTCGGGACGAGATCTTTTCGTAGTGGTGGAGTGTTGTAACGCCCCAGATATACTTTCCATATTTGTATCCAACTCTTGCCGTCTCCGGCGCTAAGTTATATTTATTTCTCGGGTTTGGGTCTTTGTCTCCGTGTGTTGTTTTATTTTTCGGGCATCTCTTATCATGTCATCACGTGCATTGCATTTGCATACATGTTCATCTCATGCATTCGAGCATTTTTCCCGTTGTCCGTTTTGCATTCCGGCGTTTCGTTCTCCTCCGGTGGTCATTTCTACCTTTCTTTCTTGTGTGGGGTTTAAACATTTCCGGATTGGACCGAGACTTGCCAAGCGGCCTTGGTTTACTACCGGTAGACCGCCTGTCAAGTTTCGGGTCATTTGGACTTCGTTTGATACTCCAACGGTTAACCGAGGGACCGAAAAGGCCTCGTGTGTGTTGCAGCCCAACACCCCCCAAATTTGGCCCAAAACCCACCAAACTCTGCTCCATGTCCTAGAGCGTTCGATCACGATCGTGTGGGCGAAAACCGCACCTCATTTGGACTCTCCTAGCTCCCTCTATGCCTATTTATACCTCCCTCCATTCGGATCTCTTCTTCCCCCGTCCGAAACCCTAAAAAAAAAACAGATCCTCTTCCCCCGCGCCGGGCCGGACGTGTCCGCCCGCGCCGGACGTTGTCCGCCCCGCCGCCGCACCCACTCGCGCGCCGCCACGTGGGCCG
>NW_025290356.1:0-1070 GCF_018294505.1 Triticum aestivum | reverse complement strand
CCTTGTACCATTTCAGCAGACCTTTCATTTGTGGAGGTAGATCCTGTTCCTGCGCAGGCTCGACGAGAGGCCCATTCTTCACATATGTAATTACTACCTCCTTCACTGGCGCCTCATCAAGGCCTAACAGTTCACGAAGAGTAATACCTAAGTTGGCCGCTTGTTCTCTGGCACTCGTTACAGTCAATCCATGTGCTGCCGCAGCTGCTATGATATCGGGGTCATCCGGACCGGCGGCTTTCACTATAAGCGGGGCAATCGATTGTTTACTTTGTTCCCCGAGCTGGGCAACTCGTTTCCCGCTTTTTTTACTTTCTAATTCCGTTTTCTCGGCCTCCTCCAAGGCTTTGTTCTCCTGGTTCTCCGCCCGCTCTTTCTTCTCCTTCAACATGAGTGCCTGCCTACGAAGTTCACGTGCATAGTCGTCAGGCAGATTCTTCGCGGCTTGGGACGGTGTGCTCAAAAATGACTTAGCCCACTTCTTTTGCTCATCAGAAAATACTGGTTTGGCTCGGGCTCTCTTTTCTTCTTGCAGTCCGCCTTCCATTTCTCATGATCAGCAGCCGCGGCCGCGGCAGTTTCCTCGGCACTATGTTCCCAAGGCCTTGTGGGGAGAGGCTTCAATGATGGCTCCGGTACCTTTGTGGTCTTAGGTACATAAGGGTCCGGGTTAATAATCCAGGACTGCTTCTGCTTCTTTGCCGGAGGTGGATTGGGGGCGGCGTCTGATCACCCGCCGGACGAGGACTGGGGGGCGGCGTCTGATCACCCGCCGGACGTTGTGGACTGGGGGGCGTCGGCTGACGTGACGGAGGTGTAGGTGAACCGCCACCACCGTAGGGGGGTGGACTTGTTGTCCTTGGCGCCTCGCCTGGAAACTTGATAAACTTCTTTTGCCATAGAATGAAATGGCGCTTGACATCTCCAAGTCTTTTCTCCCCTTCAGGTGTAGCAATGTCAATCTCCAGGTCCTCAAACCCTTGGACTATGTCCTCCACCGTGACACGAGCATAGCCATCTTGAATGGGGGTGTTGTGGTGGAGTGCTCCAGGTAAACATGGTAAAGCACT
>NW_025290355.1:0-1070 GCF_018294505.1 Triticum aestivum | reverse complement strand
AAAAATTACCATCGCTCCTATAGCACATGTGCCCACGTCGTGTAAAAAACTCATGATTTCATCGCGATCCAAGTATTTTATAATATTCACGCCGCACCGTTACCGCAGAACGTCTACTACTGTGTCATCGCCATCCGTGAGGGGGCCACACCCCGGAGACGCGCGCCGCCTCTTCAGACATGCCACAACACCACCCCGCATGTATGAGGGGCCGGTGCGACGCTCCGGTGGCATTGCTACCCCCAGGGCCCCCGTCCCGCCTAACCCTGGAGCGGCTGACCACGAAATCTAGCCCTTTGACTTTCCACGGACGGGCTTCAAACAGTGGAACTCTCCACCCGGTTGTATCAGGTCCGCATAGACGGACACCTGGGAGCAACATGCGGGCCAAACCCACAGCTAGATCCCCTCCGAGTAGACTCGACGCGTCCGTTTCCCCCTCTAGGTGCCGGCAGCGGCGCCGTCCGTGAGGGGGGCCATGCCCCGGAGACGCATGCCAGGCGTTTGCAACCGCCACAACACATCAGACTTGTGAGAAGCCGTGCACACAAGATTGGCGGCATGCTAGCCCACGAAGGCCGCCGGCCACTGTCGTAGACATGTGAAGGGCAATCTGCATAGAGGGAAGTGTTTGGATACTTCTCCATCACCAAAATTTATGAACAATTACGATCGCTCCTATAACACATGTGCCCACGTTGTGTAAAAAACTCTTGATTTTATCGCGATCCGAGTATTTAATAATATTCACGCCGCACCGTTACCGCAGAACGTCTACTACTGTGTTATCGCCGTCCGCGAGGGGGGCCACACATCGGAGACGCGCGCCGCCTCTTCGGACATGCCACAACACTACCCCGCATGTATGAGGGGCCGGTGCGATGCTCCGGTGGCATTGCTACCCCCTAATTCCCCCGTCCCGCCTAACCCTGGAGTGGTTGACCATGAGATCTAGCCCTTTGACTTTCCATGGAAGGGCTTTGACGAGTGGACCTCTCCACCCGGTTGTGTCAGGTCAGCATAGAGGGACACCTGGAAGCAACATCCGGGCCAAACCCACAGCTACACCC
>NW_025290354.1:0-1070 GCF_018294505.1 Triticum aestivum | reverse complement strand
TTATTGAACCCCAAGGTGCGCTTACATGTTGGTCATCAACAGTCACAGTTTTGGCCGATTCTGGCCCGTTCTGTCGACTATTACTCACTTTTTTGGGGTCCCAGAGTGATTTCCATGATTAACGAACCCCGGGGTGCGTTTACGTGTCAGACATCAACACTCGCGGTTTTTGACGATTCTGGCCCGTTTCATGGACTATTACTCACCGTTTTGCGGTCACGAAGAGATTTCCATAGTTGTTGAACCCCAAGGTGCGCTTACGTGTTGGTCATCAACTCTCATAGTATTGGCCAATTCTGGCCCGTTTCGTGGACTATTACTGACTGTTTTGGGGTCCCGGAGTGATTTCCACGATTAACAAACCCCATGGTGTGTTTAAGTGTCGGTCATCAACACTCCTGGTTTTTGTCGATTCTAGGCCGTTTCATGGATTATTACTCACATTTTTGGGGTCCCAAAGCGATTTCCATGGATGTCGAACCCCAAGGTGCGCTTATGTATCGGTCATCAACAATCGCAGTTTCAGCCGATTCTGGCCCGTTTCTTGGACTATAACTCAGTTTTTGGCTCACGTAGTGATTTCCACGTCCGACGAACACCGGTGTGTTTATGTGTCGGTCATCAACATTTGATGTTTTGGCCGATTTTGGCCCGTTTCATGGACTATTACTCACTGATTTGATGTCCCTGAGCAATTTCCATGATTGACGAAACCCGGGGTGCGTTTATGTATTGTTGATCAATAACCCTAGGTTTTACCGATTCACGGCTCTTTCATGGACTATTACTCACCGTTTTGCAGTCCCAAAGCGATTTCGATGCTTGTCGAACCCCAAGATGTGCTTACGTGCTGGTCGTCAAGACTCGCAGATTGTGCCGATTCTGGCCTGTTTCCTGGACTATTACTCAGTTTTGGGGTCCCGAAGTGATTTGCATGATTGACGAACACCGGGGTGCATTTACGTGTCGGTCACCAACACTCACAATTTTGGCCGATTCTGGTACGTTTTCTGCACTGTTACTCACCGTTGTGGGGTCCTGGAGCGATTTCCATGATTGACGATCCCTGG
>NW_025290353.1:0-1070 GCF_018294505.1 Triticum aestivum | reverse complement strand
TCCATATATACAGCCCTTAGGGCATCGTTTAGACTTTGGGTTTTGTTTAGATTAAAAGTTCGCCATAGCTGCAACTTCGCGTACTTCGTTTGTGTTCAACGACCAGACAAAGGCGTCACAGAACCCCATCTTGATCAATAAAGCTTTCATCTTATATTCGCAATATCCAGATTGCAATCTTAGTTTCTTGCTTGTTCTTCGTTTGCTCGCAGGAAACAGACCCTCGTGGTCAGGTTGATCGTGCTCCGGCGTGGTCAATAACCTCTCGGAGTTGGTTTAGCGATTGCTAAGGCGCGACGTCCTCGCACGTTCGTAGTCGGATCGTCAAAGTCGACTTCCACCAAAGCGAAATCCACCATCTCATCGAAAGACGGGACACCTTTGCCTCTATCAAGTGGTATCATATTTCCAGGTTGCTCGGTGAGATTTTACAGTTTTTCGTAGTTTAGATCGAGTCTGTTCTTCATACCTATAGTCCACGAAAAAGCCAAAAAAAATTAGGGTTAGTTCATCCCATCCGAACCAATCTGAGCCTTGCATAATCTTTTCTGTATTTGCTTTGTTGAATTTGCGGTTGCATCGTCGTGTTCAGTTGCTGGTCTTAGCGTCTAGTCTTTTAGAGTTTCGAGTTCTGTTCACAAGTTGTCACGCCGTCGCCGCACCATCATCATCGCCCCTGCCATCTACCACCACCGCTCCAAATCCGTATCCATATACCACCACCAATCCGTGTCCATATACCACCACCGATCCATATCCATATACTACCACCGCTGCCATATACCACCACCATATATCCACCACCAATCCGAGTTCCTTGCTTATTAGGTTTGTTTTCGGGATCAATCTAGATTCCGATTCGTGTTTCCTTGCCGGAGTAGGTTTCGAAAAAAAAAGAGTCGGGTAGCCACGCTCCGTTTAGGCCCAAAATTTTTCGAAAACGCATTTTTCGAAAAAATTTCTGGCTATCCTATTTTTAGGTGTTTCTGAGTGTTTTGAGACAGGTGCCATTATAGGAAGTTTTTTTTGACCCGTTTCCAGTTTTTGGGTCCGGGCAGTCGAAAAAAAAA
>NW_025290352.1:0-1070 GCF_018294505.1 Triticum aestivum | reverse complement strand
TCATTTCCAATTAGCAATATGTCATCCACATATAATATCAGAAATGCTACTGAGCTCCCACTCACTTTCTTGTAAATACAGGCTTCTCCAAAAGTCTGTATAAAACCAAATGCTTTGATCACACTATCAAAGCGTTTATTCCAACTCCGAGAGGCTTGCACCAGTCCATAAATGGATCGCTGGAGCTTGCACACTTTGTTAGCTCCCTTTGGATCGACAAAACCTTCCGGTTGCATCATATACAACTCTTCTTCCAGAAATCCATTCAGGAATGCAGTTTTGACATCCATTTGCCAAATTTCATAATCATAAAATGCGGCAATTGCTAACATGATTCGGACAGACTTAAGCATCGCTACGGGTGAGAAGGTCTCATCATAGTCAATCCCTTGAACTTGTCGAAAACCTTTCGCAACAAGTCGAGCTTTATAGACAGTAACATTACCATCAGCATCAGTCTTCTTCTTGAAGATCCATTTATTTTCAATGGCTTGCCGATCATCGGGCAAGTCAACCAAAGTCCATACTTTGTTCTCATACATGGATCCCATCTCGGATTTCATGGCCTCAAGCCATTTTGCGGAATCTGGGCTCACCATCGCTTCTTCATAGTTCGTAGGTTCGTCATGGTCTAGCAACATAACCTCCAGAACAGGATTACCGTACCACTCTGGTGCGGATCTTAATCTGGTTGACCTACGAGGTTCAGTAATAACTTGATCTGAAGTTTCATGATCATTATCATTAACTTCCTCACTAATTGGTGTAGGTGTCACAGAAACTGGTTTCTGTGATGATCTACTTTCCAATAAGGGAGCAGGTACAGTTACCTCATCAAGTTCTACTTTCCTCCCACTCACTTCTTTCGAGAGAAACTCCTTCTCTAGAAAGGATCCATTCTTAGCAACGAATGTCTTGCCTTCGGATCTGTGATAGAAGGTGTACCCAACAGTCTCCTTTGGGTATCCTATGAAGACACATTTCTCTGATTTAGGTTCGAGCTTATCAGGTTGAAGTTTCTTCACATAAGCATCGCAACCCCAAACTTTAAGATACGACAACTTTGGTTT
>NW_025290351.1:0-1070 GCF_018294505.1 Triticum aestivum | reverse complement strand
TGCAACTTTGTTGAATTAATTAAAATACCTAGGCAACTCCAAAAATCACCAAACTAGTCCTGGTCCATAGTTGGATTATTTCCAACATGAAACATTTTAGTTTGGAGATATTTGAGCATTTAAATATTTTATGTTATTTTAAATGCCCAAATTCAAATATTTATGATTTAATTCAAAAACCCTAGGATGGCCTAGGAAAATGTGCACCACTTTTGGCAGAGGTTCTGAACCAAGACAAAAATGATGGGCATTTTAGAAGGGCATTTCAGGTTCATTGAAAATTTATTTTAGTAACCCTAGTTGGTTTCAGAGGGGACTGGGGGTTCTGTCATCCCCATTTCAAGTTTCTGATGAAAGAGTAAACATGATGCAACACTCTAATGCATGACTAGCTAGGGTGTGACAACTCACCCCCACTCAAAAGAATCTCGTCCCGAGATTTGGGTTCCTCCGCGAAGAAGGCGGGATATTCGAGTCGAAGACGATCCTCCCTTTCCCAGGTTGCTTCATCCTCAGAATGGTGCGACCATTGAACCTTGAGAAACTTGATATTGTGACGTCGCGTGGTACGTTCGGCTTGATCGGGGATACGAATGGGGTACTCTCGATATGTAAGATCATCTTGGAGATCAAGCGTTTCGTGGTCCACTTCACGGATAGGATCCGAGAAGCAACGCCTGAGTTGAGAAACGTGGAAGACATCGTGAACTCTGGAGAGGTGCGGAGGTAGTTCCAACTGGTAGGCAACTTCTCCTCGTTTGGCGAGAATGCGAAAGGGTCCAATGTAACGAGGAGCTAATTTGCCTTTGATACCGAAACGATGGGTTCCCTTCAGAGGGGTGACCCGAAGATAAGCCTTCTCGTCAACCTCGAAAGTCATAGCCTTATGTTTTCGGTCATATTGACTCTTTTGACGGGATTGGGCTGTTTTCAACTTTTCACGAACGATACGAACTTGTTCTTCTGCTTCCTGAATCATATCCGGGCCAAAGAATTGTCTTTCCCCGGTCTCTGACCAGTTAAGGGGTGTTCGACATCGTCGTCCATAGAGAACTTCAAAAGGGGCTTTA
>NW_025290350.1:0-1070 GCF_018294505.1 Triticum aestivum | reverse complement strand
CTGGTCCGTTTCGTGCACTACTACTTACCTTTTTGGGGTCCCAGAGGGGTTTCCACGATTGACGATCCCTGGGGTGCGTTTACGTGTCCGTCGTCAACACTCACTGCTTTGGCCAATTCTGACCCGTTTCGTGGACTATTACTCACAGTTTAGGGGCCCCGAAATGATTTCCATAGTTGTTGAACCCCAAGGTGCGCTTACGTGTCGGTCATCAACAATCGCAGTTCCGGCCGATTCTGGCCCGTTTCGTGGACTATTGCACACTTTTTGGGGGTCCTGAAGTGATTTCCATGATTGACGAACCCCGGGGTGCGTTTATGTCCCGTTTCGTGGACTATTACTCATTGTTTTGGGGTCCTGAAGTGATTTGCACGATTGACGAACGCCAGGGCGCGTTTATGTGTCGGTCATCAACACTCACAATTTTGGCCGATCCTGGTATGTTTCGTGCACTATTACTCACCGTTTTAGGGTGCGAGAGCGATTTCCACGATTGACGATCCCCGGGGTGTGTTTACGTGTCCGTCGTCAACACTCACTATTTTGGCCAATTCTGACCCGTTTCGTGGACTATTACTCATAGTTTTGGGGTCCCGAAACGATTTCCATAGTTGTTGAACCCTAAGGTGCGCTTACGTGTCGGTCATCAACACTCTTAGTTTTGGCCGATTCTGGCCCGTTTGGTGGACTATTACTCACTGTTTTGGGGTCCCGGATTGATTTCCACGATTAACGAACCCCGGGGTGCGTTTACGTGTCGGTCATCCACACTCGAAGTTTTTGTCGATTCTGGTCTATTTCGTGCACTATTACTTACGATTTTGGGGTCCAAGAGCGATTTCCACGATTGATGAACTCCGGGGTGCGTTTACATGTCCGACGTCAACACTCACAGTTTTGGCCAATTCTGACCCCTTTCGTGGACTATTACTCACCGTTTTGGGGTCCCGAAACAATTTCCATAGTTGTTGAACCCCAAGGAGCGCTTACGTGTCGGTCATCAACACTCGCAGTTTTGGCCGATTCTGACCCGTTTCGTGGACTATTACTCACCGTTCTGGGGTCCCGGA
>NW_025290349.1:0-1070 GCF_018294505.1 Triticum aestivum | reverse complement strand
TTGGAAAGCCTAGCTATACTACGTGGTCCTCCACAAGCTCAGGGTCACCACCTGGGTCTTTAGCCTACTCGTTGATGTCAACGTCTACATAGAACCCATCAGAAGGGGTTGCAGCGTCTTCTGTAAAAATGTAGATTATAGCAACATGAGTACGAAGGTACTCAGCAAGACTTACATCAGATCCTACATACATGCATAGTATCAAGAAGGGTTGGTGGAGTTATTGCAGCAAGCCAGCTTTGACTCTTGGCTAGACTATCCTACGATACTCCAACTTGAAATGGTTTTGCGCACACGAGTCCACTACTCACCACTTCAATACACTACCGAGGATCCACCTCCGTCTTCCTACGGAAGAGCCATCCTCGGCACTCACACTTATCTTGAGGCTTTTAGCAGTTTCCATTTACTTGTCTATGAACTGTATAGGCAACCAAGTAGTCCTTTACCGCGGACGCGGCTATTCGAATAGATCATGTTAACCCTGCAGGGGTGTACTTCTTCAACACGCTCTCACCACTTACCGTCGTTTACACGACATGTACTTGGCAACCTTCAAGCGGAAGCCCAACGCGGGTGTCGGCCACGACCTACCTAATCACCTAAGCCTCCAGTCCAGGTTTATCGCCTATTCAGGTTCCATCCGCAGGGAGTCCGGCCGAGGCTTCCCATACGGCCCCGAACGATGTGAACAGGGTTCCCGAGATACCTAACGGGTATTCGGTACACCCGGCCACGTACCTACCGCATCACAGCCCACCCCTACGGTCAGCGCTGTCCACGGCCTCCAGTAGGCTACAAACACCAGAAACTACTTGCAACTCCTGGACGGAGAACTAGGGTGAATAAGAAGTCGAGAGGGTCCATTGGTTTCGGGCCCAATGCATGGTAGTAGCTGATTCTTAAATCACACATACAGATCTCAGTGCTTAAGGTCGGCTTCAATGAAACAACCCACCATGTACTCCTACATGGCCTCTCATCGATACCTTTACCAAATCGTGTTCACCACACCACTCTCATTACTGACATAATCATTTCACTCTAGCCCATCACCCAGATGAACCAGA
>NW_025290348.1:0-1070 GCF_018294505.1 Triticum aestivum | reverse complement strand
GGCCCGCTCCACCGCGGCCGCTGACACCCCGCACCCTCCCCCGCTTTTTGATAATATTTTCAAATAACAAATTTGATGATATTTTCAAATAACAAATTTGATGATATTTTCAATTAAAAATAAAAAACAAAGTTGATGATATTCAAAAAACAAATTTGATGATATTTGACGATATATTTTGTTCTAGTCCTCATGAAAATAACAAATTTGATAAAAAAACAAATTATTAGATGCAACAAGAAATAATGAAAAAAAGAAGTTACTAATGGCGCACCAGAGGAGGGAGCGCCATTGCTATCAGAAAAAAAGTTACTAATGGCGCACCGGAGAATGGTGCGCCATTGCTATGAGTGCTTTTATGGCGCACCCCTCGACGGTGCGCCATTACTAACATTCCCCCCTCTATAGCTGGATACCCGGCCCTTCGCCCGATACCACCTTCCCTCTCCCTCGCCAGATCCCCTTCCATCCCTCGCCACACCCGCTCCGGCTCCCCCGCGCCGCCGCCCCCGCTCCCCCGCGTCGCCGCCCCCGCGCCCCCCGACCCGCGAAGCACGTGGCCACCAGCCTCCCCACGACCAACCGAGGCGCCCAGGAGGACCGCCGTCGTCTTGCTCTTCGACTATGAGGACCCGAACGAGCTCGGACGCCCTCGAGCCACCCCTTCGATGCCGCCGCCGACCCTGACCCCGACCCCTCCGGCGATTGGCCACGCCCGCCTAGGTACCTCTCCTCCTTCCTCCCTCTCCATCCTTCCTCCCCATTCCCTCCCTCCCTAGTTCTTCTTGCTATATGGATCAGAACATATGGAGCATTACTATTGCTATATGGAGCATTACTATTGTTCTTCTCTGAACCATTACCATTCCCTCCCTCCCTAGTTCTTCCTCCCCATTAATTTGCAGGATCAGAACAAGTTTGTAACAGGATGCTCTACAATGTTGATTAGGTGCATTACTATTGCTATATGGAGCAGCAATTTACTATTGCTATATGCTCTAGTTTGTATCAATGTGATTGTAGTTTTTCTTGTCATCAAGTTTAGTTGATGTTTATTTAAATATAGCTTA
>NW_025290347.1:0-1070 GCF_018294505.1 Triticum aestivum | reverse complement strand
TTAACTTGTTTGATCATGCATGAAAATAGTACAGATGGATAGATTGGATTTTTCTGATCATTTTTCATATATAATTTGTCCAATTTGGAGTTACAGAATAAAAGTTATGAATTTTTGAAGTTTAAATAATATTCTGGAATTTCCTGATTTAATTTAAATCCAGAAAATCAATTACTGCGTCAGCCTGACGTCAGTGTGACGTCAGCAGGTCAACGGAACAGGTCTGGGTCAAACCTGACAGTGGGTCCCGCATGTCAGGGTGATTATTTTAATTAAGATTTAATTAAAACTAATCCTGTATAATTAGCAGGGCTGGGCCCCACCTGTCATTGACTCAGGGGAGTCAACCAGGGCCCACCCGTGGTCAAAGTCAAAGTCGGCTGCCGGCGTTTAGCCGCCGGCGAGCCCGACGCGGCGGCGGGAGTGGTTTTGGCCATTTCGGCCACCAAATGGACCGCGGAGACCACCGGAATGGAGCTGAGGACAAACCGCAGCTCTTGGCGGAGTCCGTTGGGGTCGGGGTGGCCGGAGTTGGCGCCGGCGACGACTTTGGCGGCCACCGGGGTTCGGTCGAGGATGAACTTGGTGCTAGAGGGGTCGGTGAGGCTCGTGGAGTGGCTAGCTAGGTGCTGTGGGACTCGGTGAGCAAGATGGACACCATCTTGTGGCCGGAGTGTGGCCGGAAGCACGTCGGCGACGAGGTCCGCGACGGTGCGGGTGTGTGATCCTCGTGCGGTGGCTACACGGCTCGGGAATGAGAGAGAGAGGGTCGGAGGAGTAGCTAGGCTCACAGCGCTCCCGTAGAGGCCACCGGCGGGGTCGGGGACGAGCTGAGGCAGCGACGACGTTGAAAGGGATCTCCGGCGACGGTGAGCTCGGGCGAGGTCGGTGCGGTGGTCTCGGGCCGCTCGAGCACACGGGGCTCGGCTAGCTCGATGAAGTGGACGGCGGCGAAGCTCCTGGACACGGTGGCACGGCGTGGGGTGGACGGAGGGCATGGCTACGGCGAGGGGGTGGCGGCGATGGCGTCGGCCATGGCTGGGGCGTGCGAGGGGGAGGAGCTGGAGAGG
>NW_025290346.1:0-1070 GCF_018294505.1 Triticum aestivum | reverse complement strand
TAAGTGCACCTTGGGGTTCAACAACTATGGAAATCGCTATGGGGCCCCAAAACGGTGAGTAATAGTCCACGAAATGGGTCAGAATCGACAAAAAACGAGAGTGTTGATGACCGACACAATGACGCACCCCGGGGTTCGTCAATCGTCGAAATTACTCCGGGACCCCAAAATAGTGAGTAATAGTCCATGAAACGGGCCAGAATCGGCCAAAACTGCGATTGTTGATGACCGACACGTAAGTGCACCTTGGGGTTCAATAACTATGGAAATCACTACGGGACCCCAAAACGGTGAGTAATAGACCACGAAACGGGTCACAATCGACCAAAAACGCGAGTGTTGATGACCGACACGTAGACGCACCCCGGGGTTCGTCAATCGTGGAATTCACTTCGAGGCCCCAAAACTGAGTAATAGTCCAAGAAACGGATCAGAATCGGCCCACACTGCGAGTCCGGACGACCAACACGTAAGCACTCCTTGGGATTCGACAACCATGGAAATCGCTCTGGGACTCCAAAATGGTGATTAATAGTCCATGAAACAGGTCAGAATCACCAAAAACCGCGAGTGTTGATGACCGACACATATATGCACCCCGAGGTTCGTCAATCATGGAAATCACTCCGGGACCCCAAACAGTGAGTAATAGTCCATGAAACGGGCCAGAATCGGCCAAAAGTGCGAGTATTGATGACCGGCACGTAAGTGCACCTTGGGGTTCAACAACTATGGAAATCGCTATGGGGCCCCAAAACGGTGAGTAATAGTCCACAAAATGGGTCAGAATCGACAAAAAACGAGAGTGTTGATGACCGACACAATGACGCACCCCGGGGTTCGTCAATCGTCGAAATTACTCCGGGACCCCAAAATAGTGAGTAATAGTCCATGAAACGGGCCAGAATCGGCCAAAACTGCGATTGTTGATGACCGACACGTAAGTGCACCTTGGGGTTCAATAACTATGGAAATCACTACGGGACCCCAAAACGGTGAGTAATAGACCACGAAACGGGTCACAATCAACCAAAAACGCGAGTGTTGATGACCGACACGTAGACGCACCC
>NW_025290345.1:0-1070 GCF_018294505.1 Triticum aestivum | reverse complement strand
CGCCCGCCTCCACGTCGGCGCCGCCCCGGCAACCTCGCCGCCGCCCTCCGGTCCCCTCGTCGCCGGCCGCTGCCTCCTTCCCCGTCGTCGCCGGTGAACAGTACCGCCGCCGCCTCGGAGTCCGTGCCCGATCCAGATCTGGATCTGGGATATTTCGGTTGACCTCTCTCCCCCGAAACCCTAATTTTCGTGCTATCTTTGACGGCTTGTATCTCCGCAACCGTAGATCCGTTTTGGGCATATGATATATCAAAATCTTCGCCTCGACATGTACATCATTTCATTCCATTGCATCATTTGCATTTGAGGTCATCTTGATACCCAAAATACTGTTAGAAGGAGGCTTCGTGAGTTAAATTGCAGATCCGTTAGTTCATCATGCACTTTTGTCATTTTTGCTATGTTTAATCCGTGCATGATATGCCTGTGCCCCTTTGGGATGTATTGTGAAGCATTTTGTATTATTTCCAGAGGTGCCACCCATGCATTTTTAGGATGTGTGTGTTGTCTTGTGCAAGCTTGCGAAGTAGGGTACCTGAGATTGCAGATTTCAGGGACTTAGTGATTTTCACTAAGTCTGGGATATTTTAGTTCATGATGCTATATGTCCAGCTTGTTTCCTAGTGATCCGTGCCTCTTTTGAGGATGATCAGTAAGGGAGTTTTGATATTTAAGTTATGCTCTATCCATCCATGTCTTTGTTGGCATATGTGGAGTGCTCTAGGTTGACTCAATCGAGCTCAACTTTTGCTTCGTTGTTAATCTGGGCAGATCGTTAACTTGTTTGCGATTTTGCCGATGCTACCGTTAGTGTTCCATGCATGCTATGCCCTCGTTCTTGCCATGCGTAGCTAGCACTTTGTGCCTTCTTGCTGGTTATATGCTTTCCTTGCCATGACTTGCACCGTAGTGAGTGCATCGAGCTCGTTTACATGCCTTCGTGAGTTAAATTTCAGCATGTCTCAGTTTTCACTGTCTGAAAACTGATTGTGTTCGAGCGATGTTCGTGAGCTCGGTAGAGTATTTTGTGAACCCTTTTGGCCCCAGGTCACTTTGGGTGTTTTATTAAG
>NW_025290344.1:0-1070 GCF_018294505.1 Triticum aestivum | reverse complement strand
TGTTGAAGAAGAAAGATGGGATGCCAACCGGGGCATCCCCAAGCTTAGATGCTTGAGTATCCTTTGAAATATTTACTTGGGGTGCCTTGGGCATCCCCAAGCTTGAACTCTTGTCTCTCTTTATTCTTCTCACATCGGTAACTCCTCGTTCTTCAAACACTTCATTCACAAAAATTTAAACAAAAACTTGTGAGATCCGTTAGTGTAATAAAGCAAACTACCACTTTAAGGTACTGTAATTAACTCAAACTTTGTTTATATTGGTGTTAAACCTACTGTATTCCAACTTCTCTATGGTTCATACCCTACATACTAGCCATAGGTGCATCAAAATAAGCAAACACCACACGAAAAACAGAATCTGTTAAGAACAGGACAGTCTGTAGTAATCTGGAAGTTTAGCAAACTTCTGTAACTCCAAAAATTATGAAATAAATTCGAAAATTTGAAAAATTTGTAAAGAAGTAATGTGCAAAAAGTTTCAGACCCATTTGACTTTCCAGTAAAAAGTGTAAATTCATGCACTACAGCCAAAGTTTCTGTTTTTGTTCTGCACATAGTAAACAAGCAATCTAATCATCCTACAACCAAAGCTTGCCACATTATTTTTATAATACAATGGATATATACAAGGGGATAATTATTTACAGAGAAACTTCCATGAAAAATTCTACATTGTTTCCGTGATCATGAACACAAGTGCTCAAGGTCGACCCTCACTTCTTCAATGCATAACTTTCCAATCACTTCTCTTTTTGAAAAACTTTTTTTAGGCATGAGAGGCAAGTAAATATTTTTGGTATTTTCATTCTTTTGAAAAAAAATTGTATGTTTCACCCACAACTAAACAGAAACAAAAGGAAAAACAAAATCTACTTAGTAAAGAAAGTAAACAAGCACACACGAGAATATCAACCCCACGCTATTGCTCCCCGGCAACGGCGCCAGAAAAGAGCTTGATAATCCCCAAGTGCAGGGAATCATCGTAGCAATTCCCATAGGTGGAAGTGATAAGTATGGAGTGTCGAACCCACAAGGAGCTAAAGGTAAGATCAATATTCTCTCAAGCC
>NW_025290343.1:0-1070 GCF_018294505.1 Triticum aestivum | reverse complement strand
TTTTTTTCTTTTCCTGCTCTGTTTCTGTTTTCTGTTTTCTTTTTATTTGCTTATTTCCTTTTCTGTTTTATTTCATTTAAAAGTATTTAGGTATTTTATAAAAATGTGTTTTCTCCACCATAATTACCAGTGTAATATTTCGCACCCACTGAACATTTTTGTTTGAGTTTTTGAAAACTTTTATTTTTCACTTTAATTATATTTGAAGTTTGAACTAGGAGTTAGAAAAGGAAGGTGATTCAAATGTGATCAAGCCCTGTTTAGCAACATGATTAGCTTAATCACAGGGAGTTACTGTAGCATGATTCTCAGGGTGTTACAAATCTCCTCCACTACAAGAAATCTCGTCCCGAGATTTAGGAGGTAGAAGGAAACAGTGCGGGGTATTCTTCGCGCAGACGATCCTCTCGTTCCCAAGTGGCCTCATCTTCAGAATGGTGCGACCATTGGACTTTGAGAAACTTGATCGTCTTCTGACGTGTGCGGCGTTCAGCTTGGTCGAGAATGCGGACCGGATGCTCCTTATAGGAGAGGTCTTGCTGCAATTCGAGCACTTCATGATCCACCGCTCGGATTGGATCCTTGAAGCAACGGCGGAGCTGTGACACATGGAACACATCGTGAACCTGAGAAAGGTTCGGCGGTAGTTCCAGTTGGTATGCCACTTTTCCACGCCTTTCGAGGATAGTGAATGGGCCAATATAGCGAGGAGCTAGTTTGCCCTTGATCCCGAAGCGGTGAGCACCCTTCATAGGTGTGACTCGAAGATAAGCCTTTTCGCCAGGTTGATAGACCATGTCTTTATGATGACGGTCATACTGACTCTTCTGACATGACTGAGCAGTCTTGAGATTCTCGCGAATAATGCGGACTTGTTCTTCGGCATCTTGGATAATATCCGGACCGAAGAGTGGACGTTCCCCAGTTTCTGACCAGTTCAGAGGGGTTCGGCACTTTCGTCCATATAACACTTCGAAGGGGGCCATCTTCAGACTAGCTTGATAGCTATTATTATAAGAGAACTCAGCATACGGGAGAGATTCCTCCCATTTCTTGCCGAAGGAAATAAC
>NW_025290342.1:0-1070 GCF_018294505.1 Triticum aestivum | reverse complement strand
TTGTCTTAATGCAGTAAAAGAGAGCAGGAGCGAGAACATGGGATTGTATCGATATGATCAAATGGTTGGTTGCTTGCCTGATGGTTCGATGCACGGATACGGTTCTTCGTTAGGGTAGTCACGGTACTCCTCGGGGACAGATCCTGTCGTAAAGGATAACGATACACAGGCATCACCAAACAATGTGCAACAATATGATGCATGCATGAAACATGGCAATATGAGTGTGTTGGGCTAATGCAACTAAAGCCAGAAGGGTTTGAACAAATTTGAATCAAAGATTCAAATTTCAATTTCAAATATGGCCTTTTAAAGTGCTTTTCTTTGTTCTGATTAAAACATCCATTTAACTTGTTGGATCATGCATGAAAATAGTACAGATGGATAGATTGGATTTTTCTGATCATTTTTCATATATAATTTGTCCAATTTGGAGTTACAGAATAAAAGTTATGAATTTTTGAAGTTTAATTAATATTCTGGAATTTCCTGATTTAATTTAAATCCAGAAATTTCATTTACTGCGTCAGCCTGACGTCACAGTGACATCAGCAGGTCAACAGGGCTGGCTCGGGTCAAACCTGACGTGTGGGGTCCACACGTCAGTGACACAGGGGCTAATCCCGTGTTGACCCGGGCTGGTTAGCTTTGACTAAGCCCTGGGGCCCACTTGTCAGCGTCAGTAGGTGGTGGTTTAGTGGCTAATTAACTAGGCCATGTCAGCTCGCCGGAGTTCTGGCCGGCGGCGACCATCAGTGCGGCGGCGATAGTGGTTTTGGTCGTTTCGGCCACCAAATGAACCGCGGAGGCCACCGGAGTGAAGCTGAGGACGACCCGCGGCTCTTGGCGGAGTCCGTTGGGGTCGGGGTGGCCGGAGTCGACGGCGGCGAGCTCGGCTGCGGCGGCCGGGGTTCGGTCGTGCACGGGAACGGTGTTGCAGAGTGTTAGGGGGGGTGTTGGAGCGTGCTACGTGCTCCTAGTGAGATGTGGAGCACGATGGCGTGCTCGGTTGGGCGCTACGGCGATCGTGGCCACGACGGCGACATCGCCGGCGGCGTGAAGCTTTCGGC
>NW_025290341.1:0-1070 GCF_018294505.1 Triticum aestivum | reverse complement strand
GCCAAAATCGGCCAAAATGGCGAGTGTTGATGAACGACACGTAAGCACACTTTGGGCTTCGGCAACCATAAAAATCGCTCTGGGACCCCAAATTGGTGAGTAGTAGTCCACGAAACGGGCCAGAATCGGCCAAAACAGCGAGTGTTAATGACCTGCACGTAAGCGCACCTCGGGGTTCAGTAACCATGGAATTTGCTCCTTACCCCAAAACGGTGAGTAATAGTCTATGAAACGGGTCAGAATCATCAAAGAGGTGAGTGCTGATGAACGATACATAAGCGCACCTTGGGGTTCAGCAACCATAAAAGTCGCTCTGGGATCCCAAAACGGTGAGTAATAGTCCACGAAATGGGCCAAAATCGGCCAAAATGGCGAGTGTTAATGTCATGCACGTAAGCGCACCTTGGGGTCCATAAACCAAGAAAATCGCTTCGGGACCCCAAAACGGTCAGTAATACTCCATGAAATGGGCCAGAATCGGCCAAACCTATGAGTGTTGATGACCGATAGGTAAATGCACCCCGAGGTTCATCAATCGTGGAAATCGCTCCAAGACCTCAAAATGGTGAGTAATAGTCCACGAAATGCGCCAAAATCGGCCAAAACTGCAAGTGTTGATGACCTACACGTAAACGCACCTCGGGGATCATTAATCGTGGAAATCGCTCCAGGACCTCAAAAAGGTGAGCAATAGCCCATGAGACGGGACGAATCAGCCAAAACGGCGAGTGTCGATGACCTGCACGTAAGGACGTAATAGGACCTTGTAGTTCCACAAGCAAGGAAATCGCATAGGGACCCCAAAATGGCGAGTAATAGCCCATGAAACGGGCCAGAATCGAGCAAAACGGAGAGTGATGATGAATGACACGTAAGCGCATCTTGGGGTTCAGCAACCATTAAAATCGCTTCGGGACCCTAAAATGGTGATTAATAGTCCATGAAACGAGCCAGAATCAGCAAAAAATGTGAGTGTTAATGACCTACACGTAAGCGCACATTAGGGTTCAGTAACCATAAAATCGCTCCGAAACCCCAAATCAATGAGTAATAGCCCATGAAACGGGCCA
>NW_025290340.1:0-1070 GCF_018294505.1 Triticum aestivum | reverse complement strand
GGTACGGAGAGGGCTGGCCATAACGCCTGGATGACGCCGCTCATAGCCTGCCGAACTCGTTCGATCAGTTGCAACAATTCGGGAAGTTGGTCACCCGTTGTTACGGGCATCTCCTCCTCAGGGCGACCTGTGAGCATACCTACAGATATATTCTGTCAAATCGACTTCCTCGCCGAACTCTTCTTTTCAAAGGAGCTCGCTCAAGCACTTACTATATATGCCGCGACGAAGCCGTTGATTCTCCTTAACGGAGCCTGACAGCTCGGCCCGAACGCCTTTCAGCTCTTCTCCAAGCTGGGCATGGGCATCCTGGAGCTTGTTCCTTTCATGCTGCACCTTATGCAGCACCCTCTCGCCGGCCTTTAGTTGGCGCAGAAGTTCTTGCCTTTCCGTATCTTGTCCGGCAGCACCTGCAATGTCGCTTTTAGACTTGCGCAACTGCCTAACGCTACTCATCTTTCTAAACAAATGCGTTACCAGGAGAGGTCCTTGCGTTTCCTCCTGCGCCAGAATATGCGGCCTCAAGTTGGGCCTTGCACTCTTGCAACTCCTGAGACAGTCGGGTATTCTTCTCGGTAAGATCCTGCAGTTCATATGATCCTTAAATCAGTTAATATAACTACTTTAAGTCTCGGGGGCTACTGGCATATACAACTATTAAAATTCTCTCACCCGTATGTCTTTTACATACTGCTCCGTGGCTCTGGTGAAACTATCTTGAGCAGCACAAAGGTGCGCGTCCCCCGTGTTAAAGGCATTCAACGCCTCGGGGGAGAAGCACGCATCATGAAATACTGTCCGGCGGCGCCTGTGATTCAGGGCACTCTCCACCTCAGACTTGGTGGCGGATAGTCTGTCGGCATCCTCTGTCGGAGGAATGTCCGGCTCGCGCCTTGCGCTCGCCTCCCCCTCCTGACTAGGTGCAGGAGCCCGGCTGGTAGAGGTTGGATTGACAACTTTCACACCTACAGTCCGGCGGATGCTTCTTTCCCTATAAAAGTCATGAGCACTCAAACGCTTCCTAGGAACATTGCTCTAAATACTGAATTGTGAGCTATACCTTTGCGGCG
>NW_025290339.1:0-1070 GCF_018294505.1 Triticum aestivum | reverse complement strand
TATTCCGCTGCCGAGTAGTTGTCATGATCGAGGCCCCTTTATGTTCACTAAATAATGTACATATTGTTCAGCCGCACCGTGTGTGCCGCTTGGCCTCGCTAACTGTTGTAATATGAACTATGTCCCGCAAGCATGAATAAAGTGATTGTTTTCTGTACCATGTTGTTGTGTGTTGCCAGAAGACAAGGTCTCTGGGCTGGCAATGCAGGGTAAACCCGTCGCTCTGAGCCGGGGTGCCACAATGCTTGGTATCAGAGCCGCGCTGACTGTAGGCTACGCTAGACTAAGCCGAGTTAACTGGATAGCTGTAGCTGGTTGTTGCATTGCATGCACTGATTAATATTATATTTATGCTAACCTGCTAATGGTTGTGAGTGTAGATGGCTCTGGTGCTGTATCCGTGCCAGTTGCGGCTGATGCCGTACACATCGCTGCATCTCCTTCGCAACGTGTGGCATCAGCTGTACCCTCACGGAGATGATACGGTCTATCATTTGTACCGGGAGCGCCCAGCTAACTCAGTGTATGAGTATCACGCCGTGGTTACTATGCGCACCAGTGCCGATTCCAGTTCTTACACTCCTACCTCTCGTAGAGGCTACATTTCTTCCGCTTCTCAGGCTGTCCAGTTTGCTGCATTCGAGGTACTTGTTGAGCTCCGCTACAACGAGGTCCGGATGCAGAATCACCCAGGTTTCCATTACTACCCTTTTCTTCACGGTAATTGTAGTGTCCGTTTCCCTGTCATTGATCCGGAGTCTGATAGTGTCGCTAGCCACCTTTCTCGCTACATCAATGCTAGCTATCTTCTGATCTACGAGCTGGCTCATGAGTTGAGTCGTGCCCACACTGCTTTAGCCTCTACTTTAGTCACTGATCGCTCAGCCTCTACTTCTCCATCTCTGGGATTTATTCCCTACGTTCCTGCCAGTTCTAGATCACCTGTTTCTTCGGTTACTCCCCCGAGTAGCTCGGGCACCGTGACTGCGAGTCCCCTTAGTGCTCCTGCAGAGTGGGTTTCACTCCTCGCCACTCCTGCAGCCCATATGATCCGCCCTTCACCTACCCCT
>NW_025290338.1:0-1070 GCF_018294505.1 Triticum aestivum | reverse complement strand
CGCTACAGTATTATCGAGGAATATGGTGGCAGGGGGCACCGCACACGGCTAAGGAATCGATCACGTGGATCAACTTGTGTCAACTTGTGTGTTTAGAGGTGCCCCTGCCTCCGTATATAAAGGAGCCAAGGGGGGAGGAGGCGCCGGCCAGGAGGAGGAGGCGCAGGAGGAGTCCTACTCCTACCGGGAGTAGGACTCCCCTCCAATCCTATTCCAACTAGGATTCCCAAGGGGGAAAGAGGGAGAGGGGTGGCCGGCCACCTCTCCTAGTCCTAATAGGACTAGGGGAAGGGGGGAGGCGCGCAGCCCCCTTGGGCTGCCCCTTTCTCCTTTCCACTAAGGCCCATGAAGGCCCATATGGTTCCCGGGGGGTTCCGGTAACCTCCCGGTAACCCGGTAAAATCCCGATTTCACCCGGAACACTTCCGATGTCCAAACATAGGCTTCCAATATATCAATCTTTATGTCTCGACCATTTTGAGACTCCTCGTCATGTCCGTGATCACATCCGGGACTCCGAACAACCTTCGGTACATCAAAATGCATAAACTCATAATATAACTGTCATCGTAACCTTAAGCATGCGGACCCTACGGGTTCGAGAACAATGTAGACATGACCGAGACACGTCTCTGGTCAATAACCAATAGCGGGACCTGGATGCCCATATTGGCTCCTACATATTCTACGAAGATCTTTATCGGTCAGACTGCATAACAACATACGTTGTTCCCTTTGTCATCGGTATGTTACTTGCCCGAGATTCGATCGTCGGTATCCAATACCTAGTTCAATCTCGTTACCGGCAAGTCTCTTTACTCGTTCCGTAATACATCATCTCACAACTAACATATTAGTTGTAATGCTTGCAAGGCTTATGTGATGTGTATTACCGAGAGGGCCCAGAGATACCTCTCCGACAATCGGAGTGACAAATCCTAATCTCGAAATACGCCAACCCAACATCGACCATTGGAGACACCTGTAGTACTCCTTTATAATCACCCAGTTACGTTGTGACGTTTGGTAGTACCCAAAGTGTTCCTCCGGTAAACGGGAGTTGCATAATC
>NW_025290337.1:0-1070 GCF_018294505.1 Triticum aestivum | reverse complement strand
TATAATCCAAACTTAGTTTTAAATGCTGTTTTCCATTCATCTCCCAATTTCATACGAATTTGATGGTAGCCACTACGCAAATCAACTTTGGAGAATATTGTAGAGCCACTCAATTCATCAAGCATATCATCTAGCCTAGGAATAGGATGACGATAACGAATAGTAATATTATTAATGCCTCTACAATCAACACACATACGTGATGTACCATCCTTTTTCGGCACTAGAATAATAGGAACAGCACAAGGACTAAGGGATTCGCGTATATAACCTTTGTCGAGAAGCTCTTGTACTTGACGCATAATCTCCTTCGTCTCCTCTGGATTGGTACGGTACGGTGCACGGTTTGGCAGTGAAGCACCGGGAATTAAGTCAATCTGATGCTCAATCCCTCGAATAGGCGGTAATCCCGGTGGCACGTCTTGTGGAAAGACGTCAGCGAACTCCTGCAAAATGTTAGTGACAGCAGGAGGCAAAGAGGAAGGCACGTCCTCGAATGAAAATAATGCCTCTTTGCACACAAAAGCATAGCAAACAGATTTGCTGAAATCTAGCTCATCAATATCAAATTTGGTGGCAAATAAACATGCACTTTTCAATTTAATTTCAGAAGCAACACTAGATGGCTTATTATTAGGCTTCATTTGTTGCTCAAATTCTTTTGCCACAATCTGATTTTCACTCTTATTCTTCTCCTGTTGTGCTTTATTAGCTCTATTAATATCTTCTTTCAAAATGGAATCAGGAGTCATAGGAAGCAAAGTAATATTTTTATCCTTATGAACAAGAGTATAGTGATTGTTTCTACCATGGTGTACAGAATTTTTATCAAATTGCCATGGTCTACCAAGTAATAAGGAACATGCTTGCATAGGTACCACATCACAATCAACATAATCAGCATATGTAGAGATACTAAAATGCACACGAACAGTACGTGTTACCTTAACCTTGCCGTTGTTGTTGAACCATTGGATGTAGTAAGGATGTGGATGTGGTCTTGTGGTGAGAGAAAGCTTCTCCACCATCTCCATGCTAGCCAAGTTGTTGCAGCTCCCTCCGTCTATGAT
>NW_025290336.1:0-1070 GCF_018294505.1 Triticum aestivum | reverse complement strand
CAAACTGAAGTAGTCAATAGAACGTTGTCTACTATGCTTAGGGCTGTTTTGAAGAATAATAAGAAAATGTGGGAGGAATGCTTGCCTCATATTGAATTTGCTTATAATCGTTCATTGCATTCTACTACTAAGATGTGCCCTTTTGAAGTTGTGTATGGTTTCCTACCTCGTGCACCTATTGATTTGTTGCCTCTTCCATCTTCGGAGAAGGTTAATTTTGATGCTAAACAACATGCTGAATTGATTTTAAAAATGCATGAGTTAACTAAGGAAAACATTGAGCGTATGAATGCTAAATATAAACTTGCTGGAGATAAGGGTAGAAAACATGTTGTGTTTGCACCTGGAGATCTTGTTTGGTTACATTTGCGTAAGGATAGATTTCCTGATTTGCGCAAATCAAAGCTAATGCCACGTGCTGATGGTCCCTTTAAGGTGTTAGAGAAAATAAATGATGATGCATATAAACTTGAGCTGCCTGCAGATTTTGGGGTTAGTCCCACTTTTAACATTGCAGATTTGAAGCCTTATTTGGGTGAGGAAGATGAACTTCCGTCGAGGACGACTTCATTTCAAGAAGGGGAGGATGATGAGGACATCAATACCATTGTTACACCCACAGGCCCTGCTGCTATACATACTGGACCAATTACTAGAGCTCGCGCACGCCAACTAAATTACCAGGTACTTTCGTTTCTTGGTAATGATTCTAATGTTCATGAGAATATGATGCTGCCTAAATTGGATACATTTGTTTTGCTTACAAATGAAGGGCCTAGCTTGGAGAAGGATGAACATTGGAGCAAGAACAAGCATGGAGATGATGGCATGCGCAAGGGGAACAAGAACGGAGTTACAAGTGATGATTTTAGGACTTTGAAGCCACCATAATGGGTGCATGAAGCCTTGGACGAAATATACAAGATGCCACTTCATAAATTTCGTCCCGAGGCTATTTTAGGTGCTGCGTCACCTTATTATTGGGCCAGGCCCATGTAATTTCGAAATACATAAGTATAGGCTATTTTTAGAGTCCGTATGTGTGGGGAAACAAGAGATAGGGTTGATTT
>NW_025290335.1:0-1070 GCF_018294505.1 Triticum aestivum | reverse complement strand
TCAAACAATGCCAAAAACTCCTCTGAATATTTTTATTTTGCTAGATGGACTTTTCCAAAAGCTCATAAAATATTTCAGGGGTATTTGAAATTATATTCTAATTATATGAATATAATTCAAATTCAAATAGCTAATGATTTAAATTCAAAGTCCCAAGATTAAGTCCTTAAAAATGTTCAATATTTTGGTTGGGACCAGAACCCTTGCCAAAAATTATCAAACATTTAAGAAGAGCATTTTGGAACAATGAATGAGATTTCAGGGTTTTTGCCCTTCTTTTATTTAAGTTTTTGAGGCTTCCAAATTTCCTCAGTTCAAGTTTCAAAAATTTAAACATGATGCAAACACTAGGCAGCACCAGAAGCTAGGGATGTGACACCCTCTCGGTAATTCACATCACTATAAGCTTGCAAGCAATGTGACTAATGAGTTAGTTACGTGATGATGCATTACGGAACGAGTAAAGAGACTTGCCGGTAACGAGATTGAACTAGGTATGAGGATACCCACGATCGAATCTCGGGCAAGTAACATACCGATGACAAAGGGAACAACGTATGTTGTTATGCGGTTTGACCGATAAAGGTCTTCGTAGAATATGTAGGAGGCAATATGAGCATCCAGGTTCCGCTATTGGTTATTGGCCGGAGATGTGTCTCAGTCATGTCTACAAAGTTCTCGAACCCGTAGCTTTCGCACGCTTACGTTCGATGACGATTTGTATTATGAGTTATGTGATTTGATGACCGAAGTTTGTTCGGAGTCCCGGATGAGATCACGGACATGATGAGGAGTCTCAAAATGGTCGAGAGGTAAAGATTCATATATTGGAAGGTTATATTCAGACACCGGAATGGTTTCGGGAAGTTTCAGATAAGTTTCGGAGAACCGGGGGTTACCGGAACCCCCCGGGAAGTTAATGGGCCATCATGGGCCTTAGTGGAGAAGAGAGAGGGCCGGCCAGGAGGTGGCGCGCACCCCCCTTTGCAATACGAATTGGACAAGGTGTGGGGGCGGCGCTCCCCTTTCCCTCTCCTACTCCTTCTCTCTTCCCTCTTTGCTTCTCCGGA
>NW_025290334.1:0-1070 GCF_018294505.1 Triticum aestivum | reverse complement strand
TTTTATTTCCCTTGATTTTTGCATATATGACACATGAATAGATGAGTAACTTGCACAGTTCATAAAATCTAAAGCCAAAAAATTAGCACAAGAAGTAGAAGGCATGAAAATATTGCAACTCAGTTTGCACATATAAGTGAAGCTCTTATTCATTTCAAAAGATTGACAATGTTCATCATTAAACCATCCCAACATTGGTGAATAAACCTTACTTGCATCAAATTTACATGCTACAACATGCTTAAATAAGCAAACATGCAATAAGTCATTCAACACAGAATCATCACCAAGATTAGAGGTCATATCAAAATGATTAAACATTGGTTCTTTTGCATCAATAGTTAATTCAATGGGTGCACTCAAAAATGTTGGTATTTCAGTTGTTTGATCACATGGCAAAGTCAAATTATCAACGTAGTCCTCTAAAATAGGTGGTGTGATCAAAGTAGTGGGTAGCTCATCAGATGGTGCATTCAAATTGACAAGGCATTCTTCATTCTCATGTAGAGATGGAAGATCAGTACCTTTGTCATTACCTCTTATGATCAACTCAGATGATGTAGCCACTCTCGGGGGCGATGTGTCACATGGTGGAGGTGATGTAGTCCTGACAACAACGGATGTGGTTGTCATAGTATGCCTAGTAGTTGAAGGAACAATCATATCAACTCTTCGAATGTGCACCGTGCGCTTGTTCTCCTCGTGGCCAACACGTCGTTTTATTTCCTGTTCAGCTTTGCAAGCAAGATGAAACAAATGGTCCATAGAATAACACTCTTCATGAATTAGTATCTCTTGAATATCACGGTTTAATCCTCCCCAAAATCTATCCATAAAATCATCTTCACTTTCTTCTAAAGAGGAATGCAACAAGGTAGTTTGTAAATCATCATAATATTTTGTTACAGTTTCACTACCTTGTTTTAAGTGTTGCAACTTCTTAATCATGTCACGAGTATAATAAGCAGGGACGAAAGTATGTCGCATGGTAAGTTTCAAATCATCCCAAGTAGTAGGTATATAATCAGGGTGTAACCGACAATATTCACTCCACCAAACCAAAGCATAAC
>NW_025290333.1:0-1070 GCF_018294505.1 Triticum aestivum | reverse complement strand
AAGTCCCACACACCTACACAAACAAACAAAGAACTCGCAACCAACACAATAAAGGGGTTGTCCATCCCTTCACGACCACTTGCGAAAGTGAGATCTGATAGAGATAATATTATAAGATAAATATATTTTTGGTATTTTATGATATTTTTGGTTTCACTAGTGGCTTCTCTCAAGATAGCATAAGTATTACGGTGGGTGAACAAATTATTGTCGAGCAATTGATAGAAAAGCGAATAATTATGAGATTATCTAGGGATGATCATGTATATAGGCATCATGTCCGTGACAAGTAGACCGACTCCTGCCTGCATCTACTACTATTACTCCACACATCGACCGCTATCCAGCATGCATCTAGAGTATTAAGTTCATGAAGAACAGAGTAATGCATTAAGAAAGATGACATGATGTAGAGGGATAAACTCATGCAATATGATATAAACCCCATCTTTTTATCCTCGATGGCAACAATACAATACGTGCCTTGTTGCCCCTGCTGTCACTGGGAAAGGACACCACAAGATTGAACCCAAAGCTAAGCACTTCTCCCATGGCAAGAAAGATCAATCTAGTAGGCCCAACCAAACCGATAATTCGAAGAGGCTTGCAAAGATAACTTAATCACACATAAAAGAATTCATAGGAGATTCAAATATTTCTCATAGATAACTGGATCATAAACCCACAATTCATCTGATCTCGACAAACACACCACAAAAAGAGTTACATCGAATAGATCTCCAAGTAGATCAAGGAGAACATGGTATTGAGATTCAAAGAGAGAGAAGAAGCCATCTAGCTAATAATTATGGACCCGAAGGTCTGTGGTAAACTACTCACAACTGATCGGAGAGGCTATGGTGTAGATGCAGAAGCCCTCCATGGTCGATTCCCCCTCCGGTGGAGCGCCGGCGAAGGCTCCAAGATGGGATCTCGCGGATACAGAAGGTTACGGTGGTGGAAATAGCTTTTCGTGGTTGCCCCTCATGTTTTCAGGGTACGTAGGTATATATAGGAGGAAGAAGTATGTCGGTGGACGTCCGAGGGGCCCACGAGATAGGGGGCGCGCC
>NW_025290332.1:0-1070 GCF_018294505.1 Triticum aestivum | reverse complement strand
TGTCACATCCCTAGCTTCTGGCATTGCACTAGTACTAGCCTTTGGTGATGCATCATGTTTACTTTTACAGAAAGTTGAAATGGGGATTGTCCAAACCCTAGCATTTTAAGAATTCACCAGGTTCACCTAAAATATTTTCAGTCAATCCAAGTGGCTTTCAAAAATGTTCATCATCTTTGGAAAAATGCTGGAAACAGTAACCAGAGATGATGCACATTTTTCCATGTCATTTTGGATCTTTGAACTAATATATATTGTATTTGAGTTGGAGCAAATATTTGTTATATATATTTTAATGCTTCAATAATTCTGATATTTTGTGAGGGGCTCTAGAATATTACTTTCAGTCCCTGCAAAAATTATTGGAAGAAACAAAAATGATTTAGTGTTTGAACTAAATCAAAACAGATTGAAACAAATAGAAAACAATGATTAAAAAAATAAAACAGAGCAAAAATAAAAAGGGAGACGGCCACCTGGGCCACTTACCTGCTTACCTGCCCGGCCCAGCTCCTCCCGCTGGCCCAGCCCGCCACCGCTACCCCCCCTGTCGTCTTCTTCCCTTGCCAGAAGGACGCGGGCACGCGCCCGGTGCGCGCGGCCACGCGCCCCGGCCACCTCCTCCCTGCCTGGCTGCCTCCTCCTCCCCGGGTTCCCTCCCGCGACGCCACGCAGCCCCTCGGACCCCTCTCACTCTTCCTCGAGGCCCCGCCCCTCTGCTCTTTCTCTCTCGCCCGAACCCGAACACAGCCGTCGCCACCGACGCCGTTCGCCGCGGCCACCATCCCCCTCTCGCCTCCCCGACGCCTCCCAGAGCTCCGCAAGTCCTCCCTCGTCCTCCTCGTCGTCTCACGCGACCAGAAGAGCCCCGGAACGCCGCCCCCGACGTTTTCCCCCTCGCCGGCCGCCGAGGATCTTCTCCGTCGAATTCGGCCACTCCGGTGCGCCCCCGAGCTCGCTGACCCTCCCTGCACGATCCCCGTGAGTCCCTGCTCCGTTTCCCCCTAACCCCAAGCTCGATTTCGAGCTCTAGCCGCCCCCTCTACCGGAGCCGAGACGCTCCGCCGCAC
>NW_025290331.1:0-1070 GCF_018294505.1 Triticum aestivum | reverse complement strand
ATGTTACAAATACCCGAGGTGAGACATGTTGGCATTCCCGTGGATCAACAACTTGTCCACTATGCTAGTTACCTCGTTACCGGTATTGTTCTCTTTTCTCGTTATCGTGTTCCGGCATCCCCGTGATAAAATCACAAAGTGTCTGGCCAGACGATGATGGATACCATAACACCGAGAGGGCCCAGAGATATCTCTCCATCGTCGGAGGAGCAAATCCCAATCTTGAGCTATCAAGTTACTTGACACACTTTTCCATGAACCCGTAAGCCGCCGTAATAGCCACCCATTTACGGATGACGTTTAACAAACCCCAAAGTTCATGAAGCAAGCATGAAGAAACTCGATACTCTCATGGTCTAAGGAATCATGCAAACGTTAACCATCTCTGTGTTATGTACCAATAAACTTGTGACGAATGAATCTCATAGCATAACATCATGCCGGGTCGATTCAACACAAATGTTCTCTTAACATTTTGCCCTCAAGGTTGGTGACATAGACATGCTCGTGATCAGGAAAACATAACCATCATGCAACACTTGAGCTAGTCTAGAGGCCAGACTAGGAATACATTTTACCATTTATTATTCCACACGTGCATATGAGTCTTCCTCCGAGCCTCGTGGTTATTGCAGACTCGAGAACCATAGCAGTTATAGCATGGAACATAAACATAATTATGAACTCGAAGATAAATAATATCATTTATTATTGCCTCTAGGGCATATCTCCTACACTGCTAGCTACCCCGTGGATGCGATCACGGAGTCTCAACATTGCCACCTTATGACGCAATGGCAGAACTTCAAAGTCAAGGCGGCTGTTGCTCTGTTTTACCTCCTGAACCCGGCGCAACCTACCACTGCCGACCGATTCCAGAAAGATATGCTAGGGTGATGGTGGATGAAATAACGGAGGGATTTGAGGACCTCTGGGTTGACCACCCTACCGGTGAAGGGGAGACTCGGCTGGGTTCTGCTCTGAAGACTCCATGCCTATGGCGGAAGGAGCTCATCAACCTTCCGAACTGGACGCCTCCGGCGAGTAAGGGCACTCCGCCTCCTCCTCCG
>NW_025290330.1:0-1070 GCF_018294505.1 Triticum aestivum | reverse complement strand
AATAACTTGGCTAGCATGGAGATGGTGGAGAAGCTATCTCTCACCACAAGACCACATCCACATCCTTACTACATCCAATGGTTCAACAACAGCGGCAAGGTTAAGGTAACACGTACTGTTCGTGTGCATTTTAGTATCTCTACATATGCTGATTATGTTGATTGTGATGTGGTACCTATGCAAGCATGTTCCTTATTACTTGGTAGACCATGGCAATTTGATAAAAATTCTGTACACCATGGTAGAAACAATCAGTATACTCTTGTTCATAACGATAAAAATATTACTTTGCTTCCTATGACTCCTGATTCCATTTTGAAAGATGATATTAATAGAGCTAATAAAGCAAAACAGGAGACAAATAAGAGTGAAAATCATATTGTGGCAAAAGAATTTGAGCACCAAATGAAGCCTAATAATAAACCATCTACTGTTGTTTCTGAAATTAAATTGAAAAGTGCATGTTTACTTGCCACCAAATCTGATATTGATGAGCTAGATTTTAGCAAATCTGTTTGCTATGCTTTTGTGTGCAAAGAGGCATTATTTTCATTCGAGGACGTTCCTTCCTCTTTGCCCCCTGCTGTCACTAACATTTTGCAGGAGTTCGCTGACGTCTTTCCACAAGACGTGCCACCGGGATTACCACCTATTCGAGGGATTGAGCATCAAATTGACTTAATTCCCGGTGCTTCGCTACCCAACCGTGCACCATACCGTACCAATCCAGAGGAGACGAAGGAGATTATGCGTCAAGTACAAGAACTGCTCGACAAAGGTTATATACGCGAATCCCTTAGTCCTTGTGTTGTTCCTATCATTTTAGTGCCGAAAAAGGATGGTACGTCGCGTATGTGCGTTGATTGTAGAGGCATTAATAATATTACTATTCGTTATCGTCATCCTATTCCTAGGCTAGATGATATGCTTGATGAATTGAGTGGCTCTACAATATTCTCCAAAGTTGATTTGCGTAGTGGATACCATCAAATTCGTATGAAATTGGGTGATGAATGGAAAACAACATTTAAAACTAAGTTTGGATTATATGAGTGGTTAGTCATGCCTTT
>NW_025290329.1:0-1070 GCF_018294505.1 Triticum aestivum | reverse complement strand
AAAGGACTGTAGTTTGGCTAGCTATATATAGATGATTGTAGAGGGAAGCACACTCCGGTTTGTGAAAAGAAGTCCTAGGCCGGGTGCTGCTTCGACCATGTGTTAATGTGTGGGAGCTTGGCGCAGCACAGCTGAATATGGCAGGCATGCGCGGAGGCGAACACCGGCATCTGCAAATGTGTGCAGCCAGCGCCTTCTGTTGCAGTTTGTTAACATGGCAAGGCAGCGTTGGCGATCCATATGCTGCTTCCTACAATGTCTGGTTCAGGGCCCAGCCAGGGCGATATTCCTTGGACAAAGAGGGTGGCAGCAAGCGCCACTGCCATGGCGATGCTATCCGTTCGTCTAGCCAGACTGTGCACCTCCACCTAGGACAGTCCAGCTCAATCACCAATGCAGTCAGAACTGGTGCGTCAGACGGTGACCACACAATACCAGGGAGTGGCCTCCGCTGGAAGGAGTTGCGCATGAGCGTCTTCCTATAGCGTCCATCCATGGTGAACCGACCGCAAAGCAGTCTTCTGGCGCATGATGCTATTTCCCAGTCCCCCTCAATCCTAGACCTTCTAGGTGCATTATTGTCGACAGTGACTGAAATTCAGTTTTTACATGCATTGAGCACTGATGAAATATATAGTGTATTGGTATCCCTCTATCAACCATCTACTCATCACCTATATTATCACACCCGATATGCTGGTTCCTTTGGAAGTGTGAAGAATGACTATTCGCTTCTTGGGCTTTTAAAGAGCAGCTACTGCCTACTGAGCAATGTTGTGCTTTTATTTCCTCATGTTGTAGCAACCATGGCTACAACCACGGTTGGTGACTCGAAGCCAGCCTCTATATAGTCCTTGAGTGCAAGACGTGTGAACTAAAATTGCAGACTTGTCAATTGTCATACGTCATAACACTGGCTACATTATCATTATTATATTGGAGGGCTCGAGTGTGCCAATTTGCCATAGCGGTTGGATCAAGTTGACAAAAATTGGTAGATACTTAGAGCAACTCCAACGGGCGACCCATTTCGTCCGCCGCCGTCCGTTTGGGTCGGCGCCGACAAAAGT
>NW_025290328.1:0-1070 GCF_018294505.1 Triticum aestivum | reverse complement strand
GGAGGGAGTACCATTTAACATCCATAGAAATAGAAGCAATATCAATTGCAATTTCAAATAGTATGGCTCCTTCATGAAGTTCCTTTCAAGCTGGTTTTGACTCCAATGTCCAGGTTAGAATTCCTGGTCGGATCTTCATTCGTTTTGTAACGTTTGGACGCCAAGCTCCATCTCTATCCAAGCAGCAAAGTTCACCTCTACCCCCGAAAATATTACAACTAGTAATGAATTTACGGGCCATCATGGGCTGACAATAAGGTCATTATACATTACAATGACATCACTTTGGCTCTAGCTGGCTCACGAAACCATGATTCAGAGGTCATGTAAATTATGCACATGTGTCACATGCACGTGAGACATAATATTCACGTCAAACCTGCAAAACTGGATTAAGCATATCACATTCTATCAGTTTGAGTTAACTTACGAAATCTACGACGCTATGACATGTAGCCACAATTTCGAAAATCACAAATCAAGTTTGTATTCCGATCATGTCAATTTTTCTGATCCAATCAATCACATTGATCATCACAAATCGAGTCGTATTTACATTCCAAGATCTACCCGGATGGAGGGAACTGACTGGTAATGGTTTGTTGTGTTACGATCTCGTCGGTTTTGACTCTAAAAAATCCACCATGATCCCCGAGTGCGGCCGATCTCATCGAGTCAACACAGAACCGATCTATCACATAGATCAACCACAAAGAATGATATTAGTTCACATATACTGCCTCCTGCATATCTCATATGCATGTAGACCCGAAAAAAACAACAGCAGATGCTCTGATACCACTATCGGCATACGTACGTGATGTGCAACCATTGCATGTTAAATTTTTAATCCAACGCCCAAATCATGGAGAATCGCAGTCCTTGTAGTTCTCGCAGCAGATGAGAGTCGAATTAGCATGTGATCCCTTATGAGCCTCTTTAATTGGTTTTAGTTTCAGATTTACGTGCAATGATGCATGATCGATCACCAAAATTGTACCCCCACTTGTTAGATTTCCATCGTGGGCTCAACACATGAAGCCCACTAGGACTCTTCAGCCCAGAGTCTA
>NW_025290327.1:0-1070 GCF_018294505.1 Triticum aestivum | reverse complement strand
GCGTTTGAGAAAAATGACCCTAGTTCGTTGCATGCAACTCGACACTCACATTCTCAAAACAAATACATTGACCCTCATCTTCAGCTCGAGTTTGTTTTCCTTACCTTCATCTTACAAAAAGAACCTTCCTCGTGCATATAACTCAACAAGTCTCATATGACAAGTTGCGCGCTCGTTTCCATCTAAAAAATACATTGTTCATCATCTCCATATCAAAGGAAAAAAAACCTCAGCTCCATTTAGAAACAAGAAGAAGAAACTTCTCAGGAAGAAAAAACACACCTACATCTAAAACAATGGGAAAAAGCAAGATCTTTATGACCTCAACCAACCACCAAGCCCCACATGGACAACCAGCGAGCAGCATGTGGTCCTGACATCCGTCTCGAATAAATAGGAAAAAGCTCTCATATCCATCTAAAAGGTAAATAAATAATAAAATATTTCTCACTTGAACAACCAACACGTGCCAAGTGGACAGCCCCAGCATCCGCCCAATCTTTCCCAATTAATAGGTTTGACTATCCATGCTCCTTTTGCTATGTGTACTATTGATACTACATTTTTAATTTGACAATGTACCATTTTATCAGAAAAAGTGGATAATTAATTTGGAGTAAGAAAACTATCTAACAACACCTAAGTACATGCACTTTTTCAAATTTTCATGCAATTTTAGGTTCATAATCGCAACACATTGTCCAACTTCAAGCTTGTGTCGTGTAATCTTGTCCACTTAATAGTAAAAGAAAAGAGGACCCTTTGGCTAGGGTTTCTCGTGCGTCCCGCCGATGCGGCCGCCGGTCTACCTCATCTGTCGTAGGGCCATGGAGGTGTCGTGGATCTCAGCCCTTTCCGGCAGAAGGGCTTCGTTTTCTCATGCTCTTTTGAGTTTTGTTATGGTTTGTGTCCTGCTCAGAGAGGTGAGATGACGGCGGCTCTCTGAAGATGGAATAATGATCTCCCCGCCTTGTAACCCGTCCCGGTGGTGTTTGTAGTATCGTCGGAGGGCGTGTGGAGGTTTTTCTCTGGCAGATCTCGCGGGATTCAGTCGGTGTTTCTCTTCGTCG
>NW_025290326.1:0-1070 GCF_018294505.1 Triticum aestivum | reverse complement strand
AAAGCGATGATGTTGTTAATGTTGCTGATTTGTTCTTTCGTGAAATTATTCGCTTGCATGGTGTGCCAAATACTATTGTTTCAGATCGTGATACTAAATTTCTTAGCCACTTTTGGAGATGTTTATGGGCTAAGTTGGGGACTAAACTGCTTTTTAGTACTACTTGTCACCCCCAAACTGATGGACAAACTGAAGTAGTCAATAGAACGTTGTCTACTATGCTTAGGGCTGTTTTGAAGAATAATAAGAAAATGTGGGAGGAATGCTTGCCTCATATTGAATTTGCTTATAATCGTTCATTGCATTCTACTACTAAGATGTGCCCTTTTGAAGTTGTGTATGGTTTCCTACCTCGTGCACCTATTGATTTGTTGCCTCTTCCATCTTCGGAGAAGGTTAATTTTCATGCTAAACAACGTGCTGAATTGATTTTAAAAATGCATGAGTTAACTAAGGAAAACATTGAGCGTATGAATGCTAAATATAAACTTGCTGGAGATAAGGGTAGAAAACATGTTGTGTTTGCACCTGGAGATCTTGTTTGGTTACATTTGCGTAAGGATAGATTTCCTGATTTGCGCAAATCAAAGCTAATGCCATGTGTTGATGGTCCCTTTAAGGTGTTAGAGAAAATAAATGATAATGCATATAAACTTGAGCTGCCTGCAGATTTTGGGGTTAGTCCCACTTTTAACATTGCAGATTTGAAGCCTTATTTGGGTGAGGAAGATGAACTTCCGTCGAGGACGACTTCATTCCAAGAAGGGGAGGATGATGAGGACATCAATACAATTGTTACACCCACAGCCCCTGCTGCTATACATACTGGACCAATTACTAGAGCTCGTGCACGCCAACTAAATTACCAGGTACTTTCGTTTCTTGGTAATGATTCTAATGTTCATGAGAATATGATGCTGCCTAAATTGGATACATTTGTTTTGCTTACAAATGAAGGGCCTAGCTTGGAGAAGGATGAACATTGGAGCAAGAACAAGCATGGAGATGATGGCATGCGCAAGGGGAACAAGAACGGAGTTACAAGTGATGATTTCAGGACTTTGAAGCCA
>NW_025290325.1:0-1070 GCF_018294505.1 Triticum aestivum | reverse complement strand
GGAGTCCGTTGGGGTCGGGGTGGCCGGAGTCGACGGCGGCGAGCTCGGTTGCGGCCGCCGGGGTTCGGTCGTGCACGGGAAGGGTGTTGCAGGGGGTTTGGGGTAGCGTTGGTGCGTGCTACGTGCTCCTAGTGAGATGTGGAGCACGATGGTGAGCTCGGTTGGGCGCTACGGCGACCGTGGCCACGACGGCGACATCGCCGGCGGCGTGAAGCTTTCGGCCGCGGTGGGGCTAGGGCCTAGGGGTCGGGAGAGAGCAGGGAAGAAGGGGGAAACGGTGGCGTAGCTCACCGCGGTTGCAGTGGGCGTCGAAACGGGCTCGGGGACGCGCTGGAGACGGCGAATTCGTCGGCGACGGTGATCGGAGCCCGAAGAGGGGAACGGCGACGTGGCGGCGATGCAGGGCTTCCGGGGACTCGTGGAGCGGTGGGGAGGAAGAGGGAGTCGAGGCGGAGCTCCTGAGCTGGTCGGGGGAGTGAGGGGTGGTCGGAGACGGTGGCTAAGGCGAACGGCGGCGACGGTGAGCTTCGGCCGTGAGAGAGAGAGAGTGAGGGAGAGCCGGGGGAGAGTGAATGGGGTGTCGGCGAGGTCGGGGCAACGACCAGAAGACGATCCACGCGGCGCAACGGCGACCAGGGCGATGCAGAGAGGCTGGGTGGTGCGTGGCGAGCTCGGGCGCGCCATGCTCACCTCCCTGCCTGCTCTGGCGAGGGGAAGCAGCTGGCTGGCACGGGCCAGCACAGTGCTGGGCCGGCTGGGCTGGGCCGCACAGGGAGGAGCCCAGGTAAGCTTCTCCCTTTATTTATTTTCTGTTTTCTGTTTTTATTTAATATATCTGCAACTTTGTTGAATTAAATAAAATACCTAGGCAACTCCAAAAATCACCAAACTACTCCTGGCTCATAGTTGGATTATTTCCAACATGAAACATTTTAGTTTGGAGATATTTGAGCATTTAAATATTTTATATTATTTTAAATGCCCAAATTCAAATAGCTATGATTTAATTCAAAACCCTAGGATGGCCTAGGAAAATGTGCACCACTTTTGGCAGAGGTTCTGAACCAAGG
>NW_025290324.1:0-1070 GCF_018294505.1 Triticum aestivum | reverse complement strand
TCATGATAAATGTTTATCATTTATGCTAGAATTGTATTAAACCGGAAACATAATACATGTGTGAATGTATAAACAAACAGAGTGTCACTAGTATGCCTCTACTAGACTAGCTTGTTAATCAAAGATGGTTATGTTTCCTAACCATGAACAAAGGGTTGTTATTTGATTAACAAGGTCACATCATTAGTTGAATGATCTGATTGACATGACCCATTCCATTAGCTTAGCACACGATCGTTTAGTATGTTGCTACTGCTTTTATCCATGACTTATACATGTTCCTATAACTATGAGATTATGCAACTCCCGTTTACCGGAGGAACACTTTGGGTACTACCAAACGTCACAACGTAACTGGGTGATTATAAAGGAGTACTACAGGTGTCTCCAAAGGCAGATGTTGGGTTGGCGTATTTCGAGATTAGGTTTTGTCACTCCGATTGTCGGAGAGGTATCTCTGGGCCCTCTCGGTAATACACATCACTTAAGCCTTGCAAGCATTACAACTAATGAGTTAGCTGTGAGATGATGTATTACAGAACGAGTAAAGAGACTTGCCGGTAACGAGATTGAACTAGGTATTGGATACCGACGATCGAATCTCGGGCAAGTAACATACCGATGACAAAGGGAACAACGTATGTTGTTATGCAGTCTGACAGATAAAGATCTTCGTAGAATATGTAGGAACCAATATGGGCATCCAGGTCCCGCTATTGGTTATTGACCGGAGACGTGTCTCGGTCATGTCTACATTGTTCTCGAACCGTAGGGTCCGCACGCTTAAGGTTTCGATGACGGTTATATTATGAGTTTGTGTATTTTGATGTACCGAAGGAGTTCGGAGTCCCGGATGTGATCACGGACATGACGAGGAGTCTCGAAATGGTCGAGACATAAAGATTGATATATTGGACGGCTATATTCGGACACCGGAAAGGTTCCGGAAGTTTCCGGAGAAAACCGGAGTGCCGGAGGGGTTACCGGAACCCCCCGGGGAAGTTATGGGCCTTAGTGGGCCAAGAGGGGAGAGAGAGGGCCGCACCAGGTGGTGGCGCGCGCCCCCCCCC
>NW_025290323.1:0-1070 GCF_018294505.1 Triticum aestivum | reverse complement strand
ACATGAGTACAAAGGTACTCAGCAAGTCTTACAACAGATCCTACTATACATGCTCATTCTCAAGGAGGTAGTGGGGTTATTGCAGCAAGCCAGCTTTGACTCTTGGCTAAGCTATCCTACGGTACACCACTTGTGAAATAGTTTTCGCACACGAGTCCACTAATCACCATCTCAATACTCCACCGTGGATCCTCCCTCGTCATCCAACGAGAGGGCCATCCGCGGTACTCACACTTATCTTGAGGCTTTTAGTAGTATCCATTTACTTGTCTATGAACTGCATAAGCGACCAAGTAGTCCTTTACCGCGGACGCGGCTATTCGAATAGTTTCATACCCTGCAGGGGTGTACTTCGTCACACACGCTCTCACCACTTATCGTCGCTACACGACGTGTACTCGGCAACCTTCAAGCGGAAGCCCAACGTGGGTGTCGGCCACAGCCTACCTAAACACTCGAGTCTCTAGTCCAGGTTTATCGCCTATTCGGGTTCCATCCGCAGGGAGTCCGGTCAAGGTTTCCACATACGGCCCCGAACGATGTGTGCAGGGTTCCCGGTCACCAAACGGGCGACTCGGTACACCGGGCCACGAGCCTAACGCATCACAGCCCACCCCTTGGTCAGCGCTGTCCACGGCCTCCAGCTTACTACAAACACCAGAAACTACGTGCAACTCCTGGACAGAGGACAAGGGTGAACAAGAAGCCGAGGGGGTCCATTGGTTTCGGGCCCAATGTGTGGTAGTAGCTGAATCTTAAATCACGCATACAGATCTCAGTTCTTAGGGACGGTCTCAATGAAACAACCCACCATGTACTCCTACATGGCCTCCCATCGATACCTTTACCAAATCGTATTCCACACTTCACTCTCATTACCGACACACGCACTTTCACTCTAGTTCATCACCCTGATGAGCCAGACCTGACACAACTCTAAGCGTAGCAAGCATAGCATTGTAGGAACACAACATGGCTCAATCAACTCCTACACATGCTAGTGGGTTTCATCTAGTTACTGTGGCAATGACAGGTCATGCAAAGGAAAGTGGGTTCAACTACCGCAACAC
>NW_025290322.1:0-1070 GCF_018294505.1 Triticum aestivum | reverse complement strand
AAATTAAATACTTGGCATGTTTGTTTATTTACCAACGTAAATTTATAATCATGCAAGTTTACTTATGAACTTTTATGATGATTTCAGCTTCCGCTCCATTCCGGTCCGACACGATCGAACCACTTACGGGGAGTAACTTCCCTCGTTGGAAGTCCCAAGTCGAATTATGTTTGGGTTGTAATGAATTTGACTATGCCTTGAGGGAAGAAAAACCTGTGGCACCTGTGGCAGGTGTCACAGGGTATGCAGAACTCAAGAAGGAGTATGATGTTAAGATGGAAAAGTGGAATAAGTCCAACCATATTGCGCTTCTCATCATGAAAGCGACAATATCGCCGGACATTTCTGAAGCACTCCCTAAGAAAGATACTGCTAAAGATTTCCTCACTGAAATGGAGGAGCAATTTAAAGGCTCCGACAAAGTGTATGCTCATGAGCTTTTTGCTAAACTCCTTCAGAAATACACTACTGACGGAAATGTTAGGCAGCACATATTGAGGGTGGTAAATGCTTTCACCAAGCTTAAGGCTTTGGAGTGTTCTTTAAGTGAAGCCCTTCTTATCATAATTATTCTTGAGTCTCTTCCTGAAGAGTTTGAACAATTTAAGGTCAACTATAACTCTCTAAAGGAAAAATGGCCACTCTCTGAGATGACCGCAAGGATCGTCCAGGAGGAAGAAAGGATCATGAGGCAGAAGAAAGACCATGTCTTTCATGTTGGCTCTAACAAGAGAAAGCATGACGGACAAGGTTTCCCTAAGCCTCAGAAAAGGCAAGTCAAGAAAGAAGGCACTAAGCCATTCAACCCTAAGGCATTCAAGGGTAAAGAAGCCGGTGGTTCTTCTTCTGCTCCTAGCAGCTCCACTGCTGGAGAAAATGCTTGTAACTTCTGCAAAGAAGAGGGACACTATCAAAGGGACTGCCCAGGCTTTCTAAAATGGATGAACAAAAGAGGTATTGATGAAATTACTTTTGTAGATGAATCACTTTATGTTGATTTTTCAATAAAGTCATGGTGGATTGATTCAGGGGCAACCACTCACGTTGCTAACTCTATGCAGGGATTCGAT
>NW_025290321.1:0-1070 GCF_018294505.1 Triticum aestivum | reverse complement strand
ACTTTATTATTGCCTCTAGGGCATATTTCCTTCAGTCTCCCACTTGCACTAGAGTCAATAATCTAGTTCACATCGCCATGTGATTTAACATGAATAGTTCACATCACCATGTGATTAACACCCATGGTTCACATCGTCATGTGACCATCACCCAAAGGGTTTACTAGAGTCAGTAATCTAGTTCACATCGCTATGTGATTAACACCCAAAGAGTACTAAGGTGTGATCATGTTTTGCTTGTGAGATAATTTTAGTCAACGGGTCTGTCACATTCAGATCCGTAAGTATTTTGCAAATTTCTATGTCTACAATGCTCTGCATGGAGCTACTCTAGCTAATTGCTCCCACTTTCAATATGTATCTAGACCGAGACTTAGAGTCATCTAGATTAGTGTCAAAACTTGCATCGACGTAACCTTTTACGACGAGCCTTTTGTCACTTCCATAATCGAGAAACATATCATTATTCCAGTAAGGATAATTTTGACCGTTGTCCAGTGATCTACTCCTAGATCACTATTGTACTCCCTTGCCAAAATCAGTGTAGGGTATACAATAGATCTGGTACACAGCATGGCATACTTTATAGAACCTATGGCCAAGGCATAGGGAATGACTTTCATTCTCTTTCTATCTTTTGCCGTGGTCGGGCTTTGAGTCTTTACTCAATTTCACACCTTGTAACACAGGCAAGAACTCTTTTCTTTGACTGTTCTATTTTGAACTACTTCAAAATATTGTTAAGGTATGTACTCATTGAAAAACTTATCAAGCGTCTTCATCTATCTCTATAGATCTTGATGCTCAATATGTAAGCAGCTTCACCGAGGTCTATCTTTGAAAAACTCCTTTCAAACACTCCTTTATGCTTTGCAGAATAATTCTACATTATTTCCGATCAACAATATGTCATTCACATATACTTATCAGAAATGTTGTAGTGCTCCCACTCACTTTCTTGTAAATACAGGCTTCACCGCAAGTCTGTATACAACTATATGCTTTGATCAACTTATCAAAGCGTATATTCCAACTCCGAGATGCTTGCACCAGTCCATTGATGGATCGCT
>NW_025290320.1:0-1070 GCF_018294505.1 Triticum aestivum | reverse complement strand
ACCGTGTACTCAGGATACCAGCGGTATCCAGCCTCAGTCATTACCCTGACCAACTTAGCAGTATGGCCGGGTACATCTAGGCATCGAGTCAGGCGAACCACTTGATTAAGGTCGCGAGTGGCCATCTGAAAGCACAATCATAATGCAAAGGCATTAGAATTTCTAGCGAAATTTCGGCAGCATAACAGCTGTAAATGCTCAAGAAGGATTTTGAGACATTTGACAAAGGATTTCATACACACTCAACATCATCATATCAAAGTTCTGGATCCATTCTAACAACATAATGTGGTAGTAGAACTGAACTAGGCTTGTATCCATCAAACTTATAAGGTACTACTGATTAGTAACTCGTGATCCTGATAGAGAGAACAGATCCTAATTCCTTAACCCCCGGTAGAAGAATGGACTGACTCAGATCAGAAAGTCATAAGGTATAAGGAGTAAAAGAGCCTTACGTTCCAACCCACAAACAATTCCCCTACATATAACTAAAGAATTTCTAGACTCAACATCGACCAGTTTGGCTTGGAGAACCTACAGGCAGTCCGGCTCTGATGCCAACGCTATCAGGACCCCGACTCGATGTCACATCGATCTAGCTGGTAACACCTCATATCACTTTGCGGCCTCACGCACGGTATCCCCACGGGTGTCGTCTTACCTTTTCCCGGGACCGTTTGCGCCTTTTGGCTCACGTATATGATAGTGTCGCTAGCATCCATATGATAAGGAGCCCGGGCTGACATGACTAGTCGTAAACCCAAAGTGGCACAGACTTACAGGGACAGGCATCCATGACCCAGCTTCGAACGTGTCGGTCATCAGCAAGTGGGTCCGGGCTGTAGCACTGGGCTAACAGGACTCCGGTAAACCGGGCTGTAGCGGGCTAACAGGACTCCGGTACTCAAAGCGTGACATTTCCCCGAAGGGACAGACACAGGAACGAAGAAGGACACATGCCGGCCAGCCTAAGTGTTCCAGAGCAGTAGCAAGCTACCATGGCTCAGCGGTAACACTAGGAGACATTTCCCGGTAAGAGAGGCTACTAAAGATAAACAACTAGATAG
>NW_025290319.1:0-1070 GCF_018294505.1 Triticum aestivum | reverse complement strand
CAGGACTCCGGTATTCATCGCGTGACATTTCCCCGTAGGGACAGACACAGGAACGAAGAAGGACACATGCCGGCCAGCCTAAGTGTTCCGGAGCAGTAGCAAGCTACCATGGCTCGGTGGAAACACTAGGAGACATTTCCCGGTAAGAGAGGCTACTAAAGATAAACAACTAGATGGTCAGATCCCACACATACCAAGCATTTCAATAGCATACACACAATATGCTCGATATGTGCAAATACAACATGGCATCACAACATGACTCTACGACTCAAGTAATTTATTCATTAGGCTCCGAGGAGCGAGATATTACAAACATGGGTCTCATGACCCAACAATCAGAGCATACAAATCAAAGCACAAGCGGAAGCTATCATGTCTGAGTACAGACATCTATAAATGAAAAAGGCTGAGAAGCCTGATTATCTACCAGATCCTGCCGAGGGCACAAGATCGTAGCTGAGGTAACAAGCTAAACGTCGAAGTCCACGCGAAACTACTAGCGAGACCGAAGTCTCTCTGCAAAAACATAAATAGGCAAACGTGAGTACAAATGTACCCAGCAAGACTTACATCAGAACTATCTACATATGCATCATTATCAACAAAGGGGATGGTGGGGTTTAACTGCAGCAAGCCAGCTTTGACTCAGTGGCTATCCTAAACTACGACTGCAATGTAACTCTTTTGAGGTGGCGCACACGAGTCCACATATTCACCATATCAATACACCACTATGGATCCGCTCCCGTCTCCCTACGAGAACGCCATCCATAGCACTCACGCTTATCTTGCGTATTTTAGAGTATCCACTTTCACTTGTCTATGAACTGATATAAGCAACCCAGAAGTCCTTTTCCGCGGACACGGCTATTCGAATAGATGATGTTAACCCTGCAGGGGTGTACTTCTTCACACACGCTCTCACCACTTACCGCCGTTTACACGACATGTACTCGGCAACCTTCAAGCGGAAGCCCAACGTGGGTGTCGGCCACGACCTACCTAATCACCTAAGTCTCTAGTCCAGGTTTATCGCCTATTCGGGTTCCATCCATGAGGAGATCCGG